>NC_143562.1:61546363-61851136 GCF_054136105.1 Typopeltis vanoorti
ATTTTTTATAGTTATGTAACAGAGCCTCTGTAGCTCAGTTGGTATAGATGAACTCTTTGGTTCTAAAGACACAGGTTCAAATCCTGTCTATGATGCGAGGAACCTTTATGAGGTCTTTTCAATCAAATGGTGAGTCAGCTGGTTTTTTCCTCCCAGAAACTTGGTCCCCCCCCCCCTCAAAACAGGAAAACCAGTCCATGAACACAAAGATCTACAGTCATAAGTACTTACTCTTATAGTATGCAGCAGAGGAGTGATGTGCTGGCTGCATTAAGTCGTCCTGACTCCCTAACTCTACTCATCCTAATGGATGGATGGGTTGAAGAAGAAATTAATCACCAATGTTGGTGTGCCGTAGGTCTTTCAACATTTCATAAGGAAGGATTACTATATATATAATTGACTACCTCAAATATATCTTCTTTTTTTTTCGGTGAATTATATACCAGATAAGCTCTACAAATACTTTTAAACATCCTTTATCCTGGATCAGAGATAGATGTTGAAAGTTTTTTCACTTGGTTATACTATAAATTAAAGATGCTAAGAAATTATAATCTTGGTTTAATCCTTTATTGAAGTGTAAGGAAATGAAGTTTGAGCATGAGATATTTTCACGACTGGGCTACTTGTATATAGAGGCTAATGACTTCGCATTCATGTAGTGGCCCTTTCCATAATTCTTAACATTATACACACCTTGAAAGGATGTGTATTTCGCATTATGGAATACTAAGGCAATTAATTGAAGTCATTAGTTTCTATATAGAAGTAGGCCAGTCATGAAGATACTTCACATGCAAACTTTGTTTACTTACACTTGGATAAAGGATTAAACCAAAAATATAATTTCTTTTCATCTTTAATTTATATCCCTTTATCCTTCTGGCCAAAAACCAAGAAAATCTTACACTACATCATATGCAATATTTACTTTCATTTGAGGCTATACATAAAATCTACTTGCAACTATTTTTTTAAGCATTTCTGTCTAGGTTTAAAAGCATTACATATTCTTTTCAGGTCTATGAACCTACCATCATCTTCGTGATCTGTAAGGTCACTACTGTGGTAACCCGTAGTTGTCGACCCTTCATGACTATGAGCTCGTCCCAGCATTATATGTCTATTTCTTGCTGCCATTTGGGCTGCTATTGTGTAATCTGGTGGTCGGTGTATACGAGATGAAGGATATGGTATAACTGGAGCACTACGAGGAGGCGGAGGAGGTGGAGGATGCATTACATGAGAAGTGGAATGATATGGCAGACCTGTAATCAAAACTAAGTATAAGATCTTTATTCAATTATTACTACTCTGTAATTTCAAACACCGAATTTGGAAAAGTAATCTGCATACCAAAGAATGTTTATCTATCTATTAGCATTTATCTAGAACATAACAGTGACACAGTTTTATATTATCACTAATGTGTTCACAGCTATTGAAAGAGGGTATAAATAAATATACAAAATAAAATAGTTAATATAATAGGAGCTACAAGGAATGCCTTCACTGACTTTGAAATGTAGTGAAATTGTGGAAGCACATTTTTTTTTTTTTTAACCTGAATTTGTTAACAGATTATGATAAAAAGTTCCAATGGGTGGCATGAAAATATGAAAAAAAGAACTATAAAGTATTAGCATTTATACATCATCCCTCATATGAAATGTGGGATGATGACAGAATGAGCACAAGGATGAAGTGCAGAGTAGCGGCAGTAGTAATGGCATATGGTCAGATAAGATTCTTTACCAAATTCTAAGTGGAACTGGGCTGGGATGACAGATGAACAGCCCTTACTACAGTTAATTACAGAAAGAAAGAGATCTAGAGGAAGTCAGATGAAGTGGAGAGATAAGATTATAGGAATAGCAAGAAATAAATGGATGAGAATAATTTGTGAGATGGAAGAGTAGAAAATTATAGAAATTTCTGTCTTCCAGCAGAATTCAATCCCACTTTATTAATGAATGGAAATTTTCACATGGTCTAAAGTGCTAGATGCTGACAGTGGTAGTTCTACAGCATGAAGTGTAATTTTAATGTATTTGCTCATTCTGGTACAGGATTCAGGATAAAGCAGAAAATCATTTGTATCATTCAGTTGTCGAAGCAGCTATCATTTATAGATGTGTGTACTTGTTAATAGTTAATACAAAATTAGTAATTTCTAGTTATAAACATTTACTACATATTTCTAATTACAGTGATCTCAATTATATGATCTTCAATTAGCCAAAGATGATATCCAATTTAGAAAATTGAATATTATCTGTCCAATTCCTTCACTAGGTGAACATGTTACCTTGAATTAATGCTCCTTAGTAATCATTTTTAAAAGTGTTTTGTTTCCAACCTTATCACTAAATGTAAGTACAACAATAGGCTGAAGAACTCCTGGAAAATTTTAAAGTACTAGTACTCTTTAACCCCTTAACATACAAAGACGTCTGTGACAAGTCTTTTGTTTCTTGCACCAAAATTGATTTTGAATTTTGGTTTCACATATAAATACAACCGAATAGAGACACTAGACAATCTTGTGCCTATTTCCTTTCAGGTGAGAAAAGTTGCCAATGGCATGTATCGGCTATTTCACTTGCGTTTGCATAAATTCATCATTATTTTTCAAATAATGATGAATTTGATCCAGCAAATTACCCTCGCCCAAAAAATTGGCAGAAAAACAACTGCTTTCTGATTTTTAATTGGTATGTTAAGGGGTTACACAACCCAGAAAAAGTTCTTTTATATTTATATCGACCACAAGTAACTGCACACAACCCACTGAGATCAAACTATGCCTACTGCATGTGGCAACATTGGCAAATTGCTTAGCAAAATCCAGAAGTATCACGGTGTATCTATTCCCTTTGTCTAACTCAATCATAACATTATTATGAAATGTGAGCAAGTTGCTAAAACATGACTCTCTCTTAGTGAACCATTGTTACACATAGTGAACTATAGTTACACATCAGTCTTTGCATTATTTGTTTAAATTATTTCAGAGGATAATATCCACAGAGAGTAAAAACCTCAACTTAATTCCCTTAATCTGAAGACAACATACAATCCAGCCTTACACTTGATTTAAAATTATACTATTTTTCTGCACACTGTCGAAATTTAATGGCTGATTTGCAACAATTTAAGCTGAGCTGGATTGGGTGAAATTATGGCTGAAACAATTAAAGCTGAGAGACTGGTATATATTATTGTACATCTGCCTTAATATTTGCTGGTGTATAAGATGCACTTTTTTTTCTTTGAAAATAGGTCTGAAAAACAGGGTGCGTCTTATGCCCCCAACTGAGAAAATGATAAGAACTTGGTGGAATCAGGAAGAGCATCTAAAAAGAGCAACTCACAGTAAACATAAACTGCAAAATGGCCAGAACTTGAGGCAGAACTGAATACTTGGATTTTACACCACAGAAAAGCAGGACTTTCAGTGTCTACAAAAATGATTATGCATCAAGCAAAAGTGATAGCCACTAACAGAGGGATCGGCAACTTTACTGGATCAACATCATGGTGTTCAAGATTCATGAACTTTATATTTGAAATACTGTAAATTCCTTATAATATTCAGTGATAAAGTTTTTTTCCTAAAAAAATGTGTACAAAAAAAAAAAAGAGGGGGGGGGTCTTATACGCTGGCAAATACGATAACTGATATTTCATATTTCACATAAAAGTATAGTCAGGCATCTTTTTTTTTGTCAATAATTTTATTTTTTGGCATGCAATATAACCAGATGCAATAGTATTATGATAACAAAATTCATATATCTGACATGTGATGTACCACTTTAGTAATATTTAGTAATATTGCCAAAATACACAAGTATGTGTGTATTGCCAAAAAGCATCACTCTAGTGGGGAGGGGCTATTATGCAGAAAACTCCACTATTTGAAGATACTTCCCAACTATTCGGATTACACAGTTCGCTGCATTATATTTGTATTATGATATATATAGCAGAAGCAGTGTTGCATGTGTTCTACAGATAAGTCTTTAATTTTAGTGATTATTTTTGATATATGTTACTTATTTTATTTGTAATATTTTGTGTGTGTTGAAATTTAATAAGGGATATCATTTAGAAAGCATTTTTATACATAGTAATAATAATGCATACAAGAAAAAATAGTTGCAAGGTTTCCTTTGTTCTCAGAGTTTAGCATAAAGGATTTTGTATGATTATTATTATGGGAAACTCCAAGGAGTCCTTAGACTAAGTGAGGGGAGGCCCAAACATCATGTCAAGAACAACTATTCAACATTCACACAGCATCTATCATATCATATGATGTAGTGTATGTTCTATGTATTCATTGCCAAGAATGAATGGGTTTTGGTACAAAAGCAAGAGTAGAGAGTTTGTTATAAATGTTTGTGTGCCGGTGCAAGAAATGAGTTGTGTGGAAAGCAGGAAAAATGAAGTAATGAATATTAACGATGTAAGGAAAGATAGCAAATGCGTTCTGGCAAATGCAGAAGTAGTGAATGATAGTGCACAGAATGAGAGCATGCAAGAAGTGAAATAGAGTGCTTACATGGCATCCTTTACAGCAGTGCTTCCCAAACTGTGGGCCCCCTTGGGGACCATAGGTTTTGTTGGGGGGGGGGGGATGAAATAATGAAAACAAATTTAAAATCTTTTAAGACTAAGTAAATTTTTTTATCTTAAAAGAAATGTATTTAATTTTTATTATTTATTTTTGTTATTTTTTATATTTTAATGGAAAAAAATCACACATTGGTGCAGATTCACAAATTTTGCTTCCTGCGTAATTCGGCACTTAGCCCCTTAACGTACCAATTAAAAATCAGAGAGCGGTCGTTTTTCTGCCAATTTTTTGGGCAAGTTTTGGGCCAGGGTTAACGAAATAGTCCACGCCGTTGGCAACGTTTCTCGGCTGAAAGGAAATAGGCACAAGATTGTCTAGCGTCTATATTCAGTTGTATTTATATGTGAAACCAAAATTCAAAATCAATTTTAGTGCAATAAACAAAAGACGTGTCACAGACATCTTTGTATGTTAAGGGGTTAATGAATATTAGTAAATATATGCTTATTCAAATAAGTTTCATTTCAAAGCAGAAATCTAAGAATTGCAGTTTCAAATATTTCACCTGATATTGACTTTTTTGTGTAGCAGTATTGAAACATATCCATCACATTAAATTGTTATTAAACTTCTTTTATGTTTTTAATTCTTTCTTTATTACTAATTGTTTTACGTTTCATGTGCTTGTACTGTAAATGTGCAATAACAATATATCTATCTATATAACAATATGAGATAATGTGCCATGTCAAATGTGTATGTAAGATGCTAAAAATGTAATATTTGCATTTGATTTTTGCAATATTCGCTGTGTACGTTTTGTATTGAATATAAATACAATAAATATTATAATAATATATGTCCATATTACGAGTTTTTTTCAAGGGAGAAGGCCATGAAATATTTTAATTTTTTCAAAGGGGGGCCCTGACATCCAGAAGTTTGGGAAGCACTGCTTTACAGGACAAAACAGCAGCTAGAGTGACTGGAGCAATGATTGTCATGTAGTACAGCAGCAGCAGGAGAATAAAGTGATTGGAAAGTATTAAAGTGCAAGAAACTGGAAATAAGGAGAAGGTATTGTATAGAGATTTGATGATATGAGGTATATTTAATGAGCAGGTGATAAAAGCATGCTTGCCAGGTGCAAAAATCAAGGATGTTAGTGAAACTGTTAGTTTGCATAAATTAAAGATGAAAAGAAATTATATTCTTGGTTTAATCCTTTATCCAAGTGTAAACAAACAAGCTTGTGCCTGAAATATTTTTATTGCTCATTTTACAACATTTTAAGCACTGCCCCCTTCAAAGTAGTCCCTCTACTGACGATACACTGTTCCCAACATTTCTTCCATTGCTGGAATGTTTCCTGAAACACACTTTCTGTGATGGTGCACAGTTCTCTTATCGCATTTTTTCTGAATCTCCTCTATGGTTTGGAAACGATGTCCTTTCAAAGTGGTTTTAAGTTTGTGAAAAAGTCTGCTGGGCTATGTCCAGAGAATAGAGTGGATGGGATACAATGGATGCCTGATGTTTTGCCATATAGTCAAGTCAACAAACGTGGCACGAATTTTGCACTGATGCAACGCATCTGAAGTTTTTCAGTCAAAATTTGATGGCAAGATCCTATGCTAATGCCCACTTCGTCAGCAACTTCTCCAACAGTTAAAAGGCGATTTCCATGAATCACAGCACAAACTCTTTCTACATGGTCATCATCTGTTGATGTGGAAGGTCATCCATGCCTAGGATCTTCAGTGACTGATATTCTGCCCTTTTTAAAATGCTTAAACCACTCATAGCACTGCGTTCGGCTCATACTGTCCTCCCTATATGCTCAGTTGAGCAATTGAAATGTCTCTGTCAAATTTTTACGAAGTTTACGGCAAAATTACACACACACACACACACACACACACAGAGTTGTTCTTCAAGCTCTTTCATTGTCGCTTTGTCACTAATCTGACAAATAGCTTGTGCACGTGCTCACTTCAGTGAATGTAACTCGATGACTAATGTTCACAGCAGAATGGACAAAATGGCAGTTTGTTGTCAAAACCTGCCACTAGGTGTGTTCTCTGTGCTGGTTGGTAAGCTATTTAAAAAGTTCGGTCTTTTTTTGAACACTCCTTGTATAATGCTATGCATTATGGGAAGGGTCAGACTGGTTTCAACCTTTACTGACGTCTCATCGGTGGGAGCCAGACCCAGAGGTGATACCAAGGTTGAAGTAATGCAGAAGTCATATTTCCATATACAAGTAGCCAAAACACATTATTATTATGTAACATCTTATTATTAAAATACTCTGGATTAGAGATAGTTGTTGGAATTTTTTTCACTTGGTTATACTATAAATTAAAGATGCTAAGAAATTAGATTCTTGGTTTAATCCTTTATCCAAATAAGCAAACAAAGTTTGTGCCTGAAATCAACTCATAGAGGTTAATTATTATTATTTATTATCATTATCCAGGCCTCCATGGAGTAAAAAGACTCATCGTCGGAGGTCCTTCCTAAGAAACACAAAATCTATCATACCATTCCTTAAACTTATTGACCGTTCTCGCTCTCACCACTCCATCAGTCAATGTATTCCATGTTTCAACCACCCTCCATGCAAAGAAACCACTCCTCACCCAAGGTTTCCTTTCGTAACTTCCAGGGATGGCCTCTTGTCATCAGTACTTCTGCTGTTCAACGAAGTGAAAGAACTCCCCAGTGTCAACCCTGTAACCACCTTTCAACAGTTTAAAAGTCTCAATCATATCACCTCTCCTTCTATCCACCAAACTCTGCAGTCCACATTCCCTCAGCTGATCTTCATAACTAACATTGTACAGTCCTGAAACCATCTTTGTCATCCGCCTTTGTACGCTTTCCACAGTTAATTTATCCCCTTCAAATCCTGGGGAACAAATCTGAGAACAATAGTCTAAGTGTGGTCTGATCAGGCTCTTATACAACAGAATGATAACCCTTTTATCTCTACAGGTCAGTGTCCTTCTCATTATTGCAGCAATCTAAGAATTCTAATTCTCATTATTGCAAAAATCTAAGAATTGCAGTTTCAAATATTTCACCTGATATTGACTTTTTGTGTAGCAGTATTGAAACATATCCATCACATTAAATTGTTATTAAACTTCTTTTATATTTTTAATTCTTTCTTTATTACTAATTGTTTTACATTTCATGTGCTTGTACTGCAAATGTGCAATAACAATATATCTATCTATATAAAAATATGAGATAATGTGCATGTCAAATATGTATGTAAGATGCTAAAAATGTAATATTTGCATTTGATTTTTGCAATATTCGCTGTGTATGTTTTGTATTGAATATAAATATAATAAATATTATAATAATATATGTTATATTCACCACCGTTGGAATTTGTCCCCTAAATTTCAGGTTTCTATCAATCTTCAACCATAGATTTCTCGTCTCCCCTACTTCCTCCATTCTAACTCCTCCCATAGAGTATGCAGCATCCCATCGATGTTTCCCAAACCTGAAGACCTTACATTTTGCTGCATTAAACTGACACCCTCATTCATTTGCCCATCTATCTAGCTTATTCAAATCCTCTTGCAGGACTACCACATCTGCACTATTACTAATAATCCTTCCCAGCTTCGCATCATCTGCAAACAATTGAATATCCCCCTTGCAATCCACCGACAATGTTACTGATATAAAGGTTAAACAATATAGGCCCCAGTACTGAACTCTGTGGGACCCCACTTGCAACCCTCTGCCTCCTTGAAACTGCCCCACCATACACAACTCTCTGATACCTATCAGACAGCCAATCCTGAATCCAGTTGACCAATCTGACATCCAGACCCATGTGCTGCAACTTAAATATCAGCTTATCATGTGGCACCCTGTCAAATGCCTTTGCTAAGTCTAAGAAAATGGCAGTATATGCCTTTCCCTCATCTAATGCTCTTGTAACTTTATTATAAAAGGCTAGCATATTGCTAAAACAAGAGCGCCCCTTCACAAATCCATGTCGATTCTCACAGATAACATTACCCTCATCTGCCCAATATTGTATACAGTCCCTCACTACTTTCTCCAAGATCTTAACAACTACTGATGACACACAAACTGGCCTATAATTAGACACTTCCAGTCTGCTACTGCCCTTATGCAATGGCACTATCTTACCTTTCCTGCAGCCAGGTCAAAGGCACTGTCAGTTCCCTAGTACATTCTCTCAAAGCTTGTGGTGAAATACGATCCAGTCCCACAGTTTTACTGACATCCAGAGTACTCAGTATTTGAAACACACTCTCCTCCTGTACCTCTAAACCTCGAACCTGCCCTATCCCTCTAGTATTAAAACTGACTCCTCCAGGATGAAATACTCCAATAAAGTGTTCATTGAACAATTCCACTATGTCCTTTGCATCAGTCACTCTATTCCCATTTTTATCCCACAATATCATTCTTCCACAGTCATTTCTCCTCCTACTGGCCACATAGCTAAAAAACTCTCTAGGATTTTCTTTGGAATCTTAGGGCCAATCTCCTCTCATATTCCAGTTTTGCCTTCCTTACCATACTAGTCACTCTTCTGGCCTGTGTCTTATATTCTTCATGCATCTTCTCTTCACCTGTCTCCTTATATCTCTTTCATAGCCTCTTTTTCGCATGCAATTCCTGTTTAACATTCTGGAATGCAATTCCTGTTAATGCCTTCACATTGTTAGGTTAGAGAAGGGAGAAGTGAAAGAGATGATTGTTATGGCAGGAACAAATGATTTGAAAGGGTAGAAATATGCAATGAAGGAAGATATGAGTTGTTGAAAGAAACAAAAATGAAGATTAAGGAAGTAAAAATTGTGAGTCTGCTACCTCGGTATGTTAGGATAGAGGTGAGGGGCATGATTGCTAATGAGTCAATGACAAGATTGTGCAAAAGGAATAGTGTGCAGTTTATTGATGTATGGAGTGAATTTGATGGATGCTTGACAGATAACATTTAAATGGTTCTGGAGTAAGATGTTTGGAGAAAGTGTTGTTTAATGAGAGTTTGGAAGTGCAAAACCAGGTAAACTAGAGATTTTAGGAGGGGGGAGGATGCAATCAAGCATGTGTCTAACCACATCTGTGATAAATAAACATGTATGCAGAAATAATTATGCAATGCTGAATGCGAATTCACAGGTTTCTGATTCTAATGGATTGGGAATGTCATTACACAAGAGTAACTGTAGGTACAAGAGGAGGCTGAAATGCATGTACATGAATACCAGAAGTAGAAAGAATAAGGGAGAGGAATTTTTGTCATTGGTCAGCTCAACTTAGCATCAGTGAGACTTGGTTGATAGAAAATAGAATGTTAAGGGTATTATAGTTTCAGGGAGGATAGAAGGAATAGGATAGGGGTGGGGTATTGCTGAGCATAGCTGCAGAATTACAGGCTAACAAAATTAGAAGTTAAAGAGAATTTTAGGTCTGGGGGTCTAAATTTTTAATGAATAAAGACCAAACCTGGTACAGCATTAAGCCCTGGTTTTCACTGCACTGGATAAGAGTGCATGGCATTCCAGAATGCTGCCTTGAAATTTCTTATGAAACAGTTATGCTCAATATAAAGTAATTTGTTTTCTGCAAGAGTACTGGGTGGTTGATGTTGGTTGTGTGAGAGGCCAGTCCAGACTTGTGTTGTCATTTAGTTTCAACATCTTTGACATATTCTGTGGAACATCCTGTTTGTCCAATAGCAAATATTGCAAGAACAGTGAATTTTGCAAATTTCCATTTTTATCAATTGGCTTTGGAGGTTGCAAAACCTTACCATCTTATAAAGTGGGAGGGGGAAAAGCAACTTTTATGTCATAGTTTTGAAGCAAAGACACAATTCGTGTCTTTGAATATAGAGAAGAATAATTGCACTTTTGAATTCTTGCTTGTTAGTTAGCATCTTAAGTGGGATTATTATTTTTTTAAAAAAATCTTGTTAATTGTCTTGAGCCTATAACCATTAAGGAACAGGTTATGTTTAAAGTAATGAAGTTCTTTATTTTGTTTATTGATGGTAATGGAGATGTTCTTGACTCTGTCTTTTGGTTCCCAATGTCTTGTGCTTACATTCCCTAATTTTTAAACCTTTTTTACATCTTTAATCCCCTAAGATATACGAGGGTGGTCTGAAAAGTTCTTGGCCTAACAATGAAAAAAAAATTTATAATTTCAAAATTATTTTTATTTTTCAACATAATCTCCCTTAAGACTAATACATTTATTCCAGCGATGCTCCAGTGGTTATCAGTAATTATCCCATCCCAGCGGTTCTCAGTAAGATCTGCAAAATACCCCTCTAAAGCTGCAATCACTTCTTAATTTGAAGAAAAACGCTGACCAGCGAGGAAGAGTTTTAGTTTTGGGAAGCGATAGAAGTCAGAGAGAGCCAAATCTGGGGAATATATTTTCAACAATTCATAGTGCAGATCCCTTAATTTTCCCATTGCCAAAACACCTTTGTGGGCAGGTGCATTGTCCTGATGAAAGAAGATTGTTTTTTCTTCTGCAAACCGAGTCTTTTCTCATGAATTTTTTCGTCTAGTCTGGTTAAAAGATCGGAATAATATTCCCCGATTATTGTTTTATCCTTTTCAAGATAATTAATAAACAAAATACTTTAGCATCCCAAAACATTGATGCCATGACCTTTCCTGCTGATGGATTCTGGTGTGTAATGGTGAATCTAAGTCTCATCCATAGTAATAAATCGATACATAAAATCAGTTTTATTCTTGTTAAAACGCTCTAAGTACTGTTCAGAGATTTTCATGCGAGTGCGTTTTTGATCTGCTATGAGCAAGCACGGCACCCATCTTGTGCAAAGCTTTTTCATTTGCAATTCTTCATGCAAAATATATCCTACACGTTCTTTTGAAATGCCTATAGTCTCAGCAATTTCAAGCACTTTGACTCGCCAGTCATCCAATACAATATTGTGCACTTGATCAATGATTTCTGGTGGTGTTACACTTTTTGGACATCCTTCACGTGAATCATCTTCAAGGTTGGTATGGCCACGTTTAAACCTAGCAGCCCATTTCTTAATTGTCGAAAACGAAGGAGAAGAGTGCCCATTTTATAAACTTTGAATGAATTTCTTTTGGCATTAAATCTTCTTTTACAAAGAATTTTATAACCGCACGATACTCAATTTTATCCATTTCAAGGGGTACAGACTACACTTTTGCTTCAGACAGCTGTATAAAACAAACTACTTGATAGAATGACTTGCAATTTCACATGGATGCTTATGACAGATGTACCAACTTAGAAAAAAAAAAAAATCGTGCTGATAGTATTGCCATCTATGGTTGAGGCCAAGAGCTTTCCAGACCACCCTTGTAAGCCTATCGACTCACAAAAGTAATAGTTTTATTAAATAAAGTATATTTTTTACTTCTGACATAATGTGGTCTTTTTAAACAACTCTGTACATTTAAATGTACAGAGTTGCTATCCTTCAGAGATGTTAAAAGGTTGGAATATCAGAGCATGAAATACCCTGTCTCATGCTGGTTGATTTTTGTCTTTGAAATAAGTTAGAAGCATTTCTTGACTGGTTCTGGACTTAGTAATTGATTATCCAGAATCCACCCAAAGAATCATGGAATGCTATCATCAACTAAATGAATCTCTGTAGGACAAGTAGAATCAGTAAACTTAATTTCATTGTATCAGACAAGATTTCTTAGCTTTCCTGTTTATGCAAAAACCAAAGTGAAAGGTATACTCATCATGGACTGAAAAGGGCATGTTATTTTCAGCATATTCTAGTATGCCTCCAAATCAAAAAATTAGAATAATCAAATTAAGTGTGTTGAATGATTTGCAATTCTAATTTATTGCATAGAAAATAATTATTAGCATAATTGAAATCTATGTACTTTGTAGATTATATGACCATGTAAACACATAAAAATGTAATATAAATTATAAGAAAACTGTTATTTGAAAACATTCGCAAAATTAGAATAATTTTTAATGTGGTTCAAAATATTAGAATATTCCAAATTTTTCCAATTGGTTTTGAGGAGGGCATAGAAATAGCATACATTTCAGTAGCTGCAGCACTGACTTGTGTGTGAGGAATCATTTGCACATGGATTTCAGTTAATCATTTGCTAAACATGGGTCAAACAAGTGACATATCGGAAGCTAAGAAGTTTCGTATGGTGTCTCTATACAAAGAAGGACAAACTCAACAGTTTATAGCTAAGGAATTGAAATGTTCTCAAGCAAGAGTGAGTAGAGTATTGAGACAGTATTCTAATAACTGGAATATTCAAAATAATCGCTGCAATAGCGGCTGAAAGGTAATAACCACATCAAGAGATGAGAGGAGATTGAAGGATATCGTGAAGAAAAATCACTTCTGAAGTGCAAGATATTTTCACAGGAAATGGAAAAAACTAGTTGTGAATGTGTCCAAATCTACAACATTGAGATGACTTCACAAATCGGGTTTTAAAATCACATGTGCCTAAGACCTAAGACGCTTATGACTTCCAAACAGCTAGAGTGTGATGGTGTAAGCAAAGACTGTTGTGGGGTCAAAAGGACTGGAAAAAGGTACTTTTTAGTGATGAAAGTATGTCCCATGGTCATCAAGGGATATGTGTTTAGTGTCTTAAGCAAGAAGTATTTGATAAAGAATGCATGAAACATTCGGTGAAATCTGCAACCTCTGTCATGGTATGGGTTTGTATTGACCGCAGAGAGTCCAGGTAGGATGTATATTGTGTATGAAAGAGTCAATTCCAAAGTGTACCAGGAAATTCTTGAGCACTTTATGTTACTGGCATCAGAAGATTTATGTGATTAAACCAAGTATTATATACTTGGTTTAATCCTTTATCCAAATATAAGCCAACAAGTTTGCATTCCTTGACTGTTTTCAGGACTGGGGCAACTTGTATATAGAAGCTTATGACTTCACCTCACTTGCCTAAGTATCCCATAATGCAAAGCACATATCCTTATGGGTATGTATAATGCTATTCATTATAGGAAGGGTCACCACCCAGACTGGTTTCGACCTTTATTGGGGTCTCTTCATTTTGCAATATGGGATACTAAGGCAAGTGAGGTGAAATCATTCTATATATGAGTTGCCCCAGTCCTGAAAATAGTTCAGGTGCAAACTTGTTTGCTTACACTTGGATTAAGGATTAAACCATGCATATAATTTCTTGATATCTTTAATTTATAATATAACCAAGTAGAAAAACTTCCAACAATAACAAAGGAGAATTACCAAAAGATTTTATGATCTTAATATTTATACCTATACCAAAGAAAAGTAATACAATGAAATGCAAGGATTTTAGAACAATAAGCCTAATTTCCCATTCATCAAAAATACTATTGAGAATCCTAACAAGGAGAATTGCATCTAAGGTGGAGGAATTTCTTGGAGAAGATCAGTTTGGTTTCAGGAAGGGTAAGGGATGCAATTGGACTGTTAAGAATAATAAGTGAAAGAATAGAAGTGAATAAAGAAGTTAATATCTGTTATATAGATTTTGAAAAAGCTTTTGATTTTGTAAAATGGGATAAGATGATGGACGTAATGGAAAAGATTGGAAAGATAGAAGACTAATAATTTCACTATATATGGGACAAACTGCTATCGTAAGAGATATATATGGTACAACAGAACCAGGTACCATTGGAAGAGGAGTAAGACAAGGCTGTTCTTTGTCACCAATTTTGTTCAATATTCCGAAGCAATGTTAAAAGAAGCGGAAGAGAATGCAGAAGAAGGAATAAAGATAGAAGGTAGACAGATATTTGCAATACGATACACAGAATGACAAGGCATTATTATCAAACACTGAGGAAGGATTATAACATCTGCTGAATAGATTACTGGAATCCTGTATCATTTATCATTAGCCTGGCTGGTCGAGTGGTTAATGTAACCTCCTCCCAACCAAAAGGCTGCGGCTTCGAATCCCACTGTGGGCATGGATGTTTGTGATTGTCTGTGGAAATACTGGTGGTGGTGGCGGTAGATAGCTTTGGTGTAGTTGTGGTCAGCTGGTGGATTGTGAGTGGTGGAGATAGAGCAAATGCCCTCCCTCGATGAGTCTTTGGACTCCCTGGAGGTGACAAATAATAATAATAATAATAAACAAAAGTAATGAAAATAACAAGGAAAGAGACATATGGATATAAGAATAAATGGAGAAAAATTGAATCAAGTAAGGATATTTAAATATTTAGGAAGTGTGATTAGCAGTGATGGAAGATGTACAAGTGACATTAAAAGCAAGAATAGCAATGGGAAGAGATGCCTTTAATAGAAAATGGAATTTATTCAGAAGTAAAATGGATAGAAATTTAAAGAAAAGACTAATAAAATGTTATGTGTGGAGTGTTGTCTTATATGCAGCTGAAACCTGGACATTGTGGAAAACAGAAATTAAAATTTTGGAAAGCTTTGAGATGCATATTTGGAGAAGGATGGAAAAAATAAAATGGACAGATAAAATAAATAATGAAGAGGTCTTAAAAAGAGTGGAAGAAGAAAGGAATCTGTTAAAAAGGATAAAAAAAAGGAAAATAAAAGAAATTGGATTGGACATATCCTGAGAATGGAATAAGAAATGAAATAATCAGAGATGCCATTGAAGGAAAAATATAAGGAAAAAGACCTAGAGGAAGAATGAGGAAAACAATGCTAGATGACATGCTACAGGTACACAACCTTGAAAGAGAAGGCTCAGAGCAGAAGAAAGTGGAAGGAAAGTTTTTGCTACTAATAGAAGAACCTGCTCAATTGCAAGAAGAAGAAGAATATAAAAATATGACTTGTGCATTATTGAAAGTTTATTTTATTTTATTTTTTCCCACTTGGTTAGACTATAATAAATTTAGTTTAATCCTTTATCAAGTGTGAGCAAACAAAGTTTGCGCCTGAAAATATCTTCAGGACTGAGGTAAGGTAGTACAACACCACGCAACTCGTAGCAAAGGTGGACCAAGAACATCACTCCTATCTCAGTATCTTGGATAAAGGATCTTGAAAATTGTTCAGGGGCAAACTTCTTTGCTTACACTTGGATAAAGGATTAAACCAAGTATATAATTTCTTGGTATCTTTAATTTGTAGTATAACCAAGTGGAAAAACTTCCAACAATGTAATTCCTTGGCCAGCAAACTCACCAGATTTAAACCGCATTGAGAATTTGTGGGGAATTATGAAGAAACATCTTCAAGAAGTTGCTCCAAGAGACAAAAATGAACTTCTTTCTAGTCTGCAGACCATATGGGCATATTTTGACAGGAAAGACTGTGAACAGCTAGTAAATAATATGCCCAACTGTTTATGAAAATGGTCATAAAAGCTAAGGAGGATGCAACAAAGTACTAATCATCATGTTGTTTCCCTTTGACTAATTTTTTTGCATTTATTTTCGCATTATTCTAATCTAATATTTTGAATCACATTAAAATTTATTCTATTATCATGAATGTTTTCAAATAACAGTTTTCTTATAATTTATATTACATTTTTATGTATTTTCATGATAACATAATCTACAAAGTATGTAGATTTAGATTACTAATTCATATTTTATAATTACTTTCTATGCAATAAATTAGAATTGCAAATCATTCACACTTTCTTTAATTATTCTAATTTTTTGATTCAGAGGTGTATAATGAAATTTCTAAAAATTGATTAAGTTCATTAATACAATCTGCAAGCAAATAAAATTGAGTGTAGCCAAGTTTTTTTTTAAGTCAAGATATTTATTATGAATAAAAATTTATCTTTAAGTAGCATCTGCTAATGTAAAGTTTGATCCAACTGTTCTAGCTGGAGAGAAGAGGAAGAAGAATGAGTCATAAGTTGCTTAATTCATGAAAGTCAGCAGATGTGTGTGTGCATTTTTATCAAAAATTTTGCATTCTCTTCAAATAAAATAGTTGCAGGAAAAAACTGAACTGCAAATATTTTATTTGATAAAAAAACTGATCATTATTACAAGGTGAATGTCTCATGATAATTTACCTGGTAATCCTGTTGCGGAGGATAATAATGTCCACTCATTAGGCATGGCACATTTAGATCTCATCCGTACTGTGGGAGATGATGAATGACAAACTGTAAAAAGTAAAAGAATAAATTGAAAGAGAAGAAAATGAAATCATGTTTTTGATATTTATAGTAAATATACATAACTCAGAAATATACTGAGAATGTAAGGGATACAACAATTGCATCCCTTACATTCTTAGTATTTCATTAATTAAAACATTTATATTTAAATTAATAGAAACTGTGCAAACTACTAAAAATGGAAGGTACTGAGAAGTGCTTGAGTGTTTTTTCACTTGGTTATACTATAAATTAAAGATGGCAAGACATTATATTCTTGGTTTCATACTAAGGTAATTGATGTGAAGTCATTAACATCCATATACAATAGCCCAGTCATGAAGTTACTTAATGTGCCAACTTTGTTTGCTTACATTTGGATAACGGATGAAACCAAGAATATAATTTCTTGGCATCTTTAATTTATATCGAGAAGATGAAGATAAGAAATCCAGATTAAGTTTCAGTACCTAAGTGTGAATTCCTCTGTTGAGGAGGAGAATTTGAAGATCCTAAGGAGCTGCTGCTATGACTATCCAGACTGGCTGATGTGTGACCTGAATCTGTGTCATACATAGGATGAGGATAGCTACTTGTGCTGCTGCTATCACTTGAAGTTACAGAACCTAAAATATATAACAGAAATTAAATGTCAAACACACACAAGATTGCTTTTAATGTAATTACTAATTTTAATTTGTATGCCTACATTAAATAAATCATAGTTAAAATATTCAAATGAACTACATGTGAAAATTAACTTGGAACTTACTGGGATAAATAAGAAAGCTCTTTAGTCCCAACTGTAATAAACCAAAGATACCAAACTATAGATGGAAGCTGAACTAACTTAGCTTTTCTACATAGTCCATGACTATCAAGGAAGTGCAATTAATTGACCACTGCCCCATTTCTAAAGTAATTACACAGAGTAAACAAGGATTTCCATCTGGTGGTGAGGCTTATACATTGGCTATTTATATCTGATTTTTTTTTTTAAAGAAATTAAAATGTAGACTAATATTAATTACAATGAATTTAATATTTCCAATATTTTGGCAAACTGCCATCATTGGGAACAACACAGTACAATATGATATATGCACACAGGCACCACACTACACTAAGTAATGAGACTGATGCATGGTAAACCAAAAGTGCACCTGAAGTCCTAAATAGCAATCCATAGTAGGTTAAAATGGTTATCCTTGGTGGTTGGGCTGAAGTACAGAGGATGACAGCTTCCCAAATTTGGGACAGTTTCATGCAACCAATTTGTTGAGGTTTGGATAGTTTTTTTAAGGTTGAGACAAATTCAAGGCTTTATTACAGCATATCCTGAGGCAGGTATCCCAAAGCATGGTCAGCAAATCCTGAGGAGTTGTAGTAGTGAAACTGATATAGTCCTTATGGTCAATGATTCTGATGTTGGCTGCCCTGCCTATTTGGCCATAGGATAGTTTACAACTGATAAAAACCTGGCAGGTCTAGGGACTAGCTAATCTTTGGCAAAGCGTATGAGGGATGCCAATTTTTTTTATATGGTCTGTAAGTAGTTGTAAGGTTACATTATTATTATTTTTTTTAAAGATTTTAGCTAATTTTTTAGAGATGCTCTAGATATATGGCATGGTGATAGCTTTGGTGTAGTCTCTGTTCTGGAGGGGGTTTGGGGTTTTAATATTTTTTGGACATGGTGGGGGTTGTAGCCATTGCCTATGTAGGTTTTGTGAATGTGGTCAAGTTCAGTGGAGAGGGCACTGTTATCAGAAATAATTAATTTTTCCTAGTTATATAGGGTTTTAACAATTCTATGCTGTTGAGAGAGAGAGCAGGGAGGGGGTGTTACTGTTGGTGAATGCATGGGTGTGGGTTTTCTGTGAACAGAGAATGAGAGGGATCCGGTTCACCTCAGAAAAGGTGAATTGTATCCCATGATGTTGGTTATTTAGATGTGTTAAAAAAGTGTTGAGGGCATCCATGTCATGTGGTCAAATGGAGAACATATCAACAACGAAGCATAGCCAAATAGTGGGTCCACGTGGTGACAGAGTTTAAGGCTTTCTCTTCAAAGGTCTGCATGAAGTAGTTAGCTGGGAGGGGGACCCAAGGCTGTTCCCTCTATTTGTAGAATTTTTCTTGCCAAATGAAACAGCCATAGTTCATGGTGAACTTAAACAGGAATGAGATATCAAGAGGAAATTCAAGTAAGGTGTAAAGTGTCTAAGTAGGATACTGGTGAAGACAAAGAGACATCAAAACTGACTATTATGCCAATGTGTTGGAGTGTGAGGTTTTCTGTACTGTCTTTAAAGTGGGCTAAGGTTTTTTTTTTTTTTTTTTATGTGTAAAGGGGTGTTGCCATTATTCGAAAAGCACTTTGGTTTGTCATCTACAACTGAAGAAGGCTACTCTATTCCAATGCAGCAAATATGTGAAAGACTATTCCTTGAATCTGCTTCAGCCTTAAGGAACTACTGAAACCTTGACAAATTTGGTTGTGTGAAATTACTCCAAATTTGGGAAGATCTCATTCTCTGCATTTCAGCCTAACAACCAAGGACATCCACTTTAGATCACTAGAGGACACTATTTAGGACTTTAGGCTCACTGTTGGTTGTCATGCTTCAGTGTAATGCCTGTGTACACATATATTGTTACCTAATGATGGCAATTTGATTGCCAAAATATTGGAAATTTTATATTTATTATAGTTAATATTAGTGTATGTTGTAATTTCCTTAAAAAATTTGGTTAAGGATTTCCATCCCGAGTTTTTATTGATCCTCAATAAAAAAAAAAATTACGATCAATAAAAAACATGCTAATTTGTACATGAAGTAGATGAATTTATACATGATGTACATGATAGTGCTTCCACACAGTATTGGTTTCAATGAGCTGCTTTATATCTGCTGTATTTGAAAATGCATCTTCTACTGAGTATACGATCTTATATATTTTTATACACTTCTTGGAAAGAAGGTCAACAGACACCACCATTGGACCTCAATAAAGGTCAAAACCGCTTTGGGTAGTAGCCCTTTCCATAATGCATAGCATTATACACATTCAAGAGAATGTGTACATATGGTGTAAGGTTTTTTCACTTGGTTATGCTATAAATTAAAGATGCCAAAAAATTATATTCTTGGCTTAATCTTTTATCCAAGTGTAAGCAAACAATGTTTGTGTGTGAAATATCTTCATGACTGGGCACTTGTATATAGAGGCTAATGATTTCATGGCAACTGTCATAATGCAAAGCACATAACTTTTCATATGTATATAGTACTATGCATTATGGAAAGGGCTACTATCCAAAGTGGTTTTGACCTTTATTGAGGTCCCATGGTAGCCACGATCCAGACCAGTTTCGACCTTTGAGGCCTCGTCAATGGGAGCCAGGCACAGAAGAGATACCAAGGTTGAAGTAATTGAGACTTCTACATTACACTTGGATAAAGAATTAAACAAGAATATAATTTCTTGTAATTTCTTGAAATCTTTAATTTATAGCCTATATATAAATAACCTAGCTGTGAAGATACTTCACATGAAAACTTTGTTTTCTTACACTAGGATAAAACAAGAAATGTAATTTCTTGGCAAGTTTAATTTGTAACCAAGTGAAAAGCCTTCTACTTTCTTGCTGCTACTATAATGACAAATACTACTGTCACTGTAGATTAAAAAAAAAAAAAAAAAGTGAAGGATCACACACACCAATCCAAGTGTAGTCTCAACAGTATCCCCGCAAATTGCTAAAGTGACTCTTTATAAGCACGACCTGGCAGAGCAAGTTACCCATTAATGCCTGCCTGTTTTATCTGGACTGTTCTTGAAAAAAGAGATATAAAATCAGCTATCAAACTATTGTCCCATGGCCCTTACTTCAGTATTCTCAAAATGATGGAGAATGTCATCAACCAGCTTCTTCACTACTACAAGACCCCCTCAGTTAATCATTCATCACCAATATGGATTCTATCACTTTTTTCTATAATAGACCTCCATGCTAACTTCACCCACCTCTGGACAGACTTGGAAACTCAGGTGGTGTTCTTGATATTTCTATATCACCTGATTGAGTCTGGCATTATTGCCTTCTTACTAAGCTTATGGTCTTACTCCTAAACTTCATGAATGGAATGCCAGCCTTCTTTCTGGTTGATCATTGCCAGAGTAGCTCAAGGCTCTGTGGTTTCACCTTCACTCTATACATCAGTGATCCTCTTTCACTAATGCCCAATCCTATTCATAGCTTTGCTGATGATAGTACATTCCATTCCTCTTCATTTACAAATCCCTGTAGTGCTCAGGACACTCAAGTTCAGACCACATCTGGATTACTGTGCTCATGTCTGGTCAGTGGGATTTGGAAGGGATGAAATAACCTTGTAGAGGGTACAGAAGTGATAACAAAATATGATATCTGGACTGATATCATTTTTGTTATCAATTCTTTACCCCTCTCCAACATTACATCAAAAGAATTTTAACATGTGAGTTTTTGTCCAGAAAACTCACATAAAAATTTTATTAGTGTAGAATTTTTGCCTAAGTATCATAGGCATCATCAGTACAAGATCACAGAATGGCAATTAAACATTAACAGTTATGATATCTCTGTCTTTTCAAATACAGAAGAAATAACTTCCATTCCTATCCCTTATGTGCAAGGCATTAGTGAATGCATAGCAAAAGTTTAAAATCACTGAATATTTTTATTCAGTGGTTTTAAGGACAAACTTCCACCTCTTAATTATCTGGGCATCTATCAGAGTCCTTGTGGGTTATTTTATTTTGGACAAACATGAAGATCTGCTTTTATTTGGCTAGAAGAACACAAGTCTTATATTAAATATGAGCCAGGACCTGTAGAGCATGCAATCAACACTAAACATAGTCATCAGGACAAGACAGGAGTTCTTCATAGAACAGTTTTATAAAGAAACATGTGAAACTTTACTTCACTATCCTAACTTGAACAGATCAGATGGTCTAAGTCAATCCCTTTTGTGCAAGATAGTACTTTTTAAATCAGCTAATCTTTCCTAACTTTATATTGTCTAAATATATATATCTTTTAAAATAAGTTAGGAAATTACTGACCTTTTATAGTTATCTTACATTAATTACTTAGGTAGCACTTTTTAGAATTGTCTGTTAATGTTTAATTGCCATTCTTAATTTTGTACTGATGATGCCTATGATACTAAGGTACAAATTCTATGCTAATAAAGTTTTTTATGCGAGTTTTCCCTCCAGTGTTATAATTCTTTTCAATATGCCAACTCACAATATTTCATTATTGAAACAAACATTAAATCAAAAATCATGTCTTGTTTGCTCTTTGCCATTTGAACAACTTTGCATGTTCAAATAGCAAATTTTGGCGGATAAGTGGCACTGTTATGAATGTGACTAACCAGAAAGTATTTAACAGCTTATATTGTTGAATTAATCCATTATTAACATTTTAAACATTCCCTTTAATCCAGTTCCTATTTTAGATATTGAATAATAAAAAATATATTTATTTTAGCCAAGAAAGCATACAACTGATAACTTATTTTCATGCATTATTCCAAAACAAATAACAGTACCCGATGTCTGGGATTTTCTCAGTGGCAAATTAATCAGAGCATTGACACTGGAACTTTCTGCTGACAAGTCAACGGGAAGAACTGTTGTGTTGGCAGTATCACTGTGAGAACGGCCATGCCCATGCCGGCCATCATGTCTTCGACGAGCAGCATTTGGTGAAGGTGAGGGGGATAATGAGTGATGATGACGTGGAGGCTGGTGGGGTCTTATTTTAGTTTGATCAGAAAGAGAAAGAAGTTTCCTAACAGCCTGCGGCGAATCAGAACCTGGAATCAAAATGGCAAAATTATTCACACTTAACAAAAAGTAGCATTTTAACAGAAACGATATTTTAGATAAATATTAGAAATATTTACTTTAAAAAAGATATTTTATTCTATTCTGGATTTATTCGAAAGTGATAATCTTTATTAAGGTATTCTAAAGCACAACAGCTACTCATTTAATTTCCTTCATTTTTTCTTATAGTGACCACCCAGATCAAAACTACTAGTGATGAACATGAGACTGCTTTGGAAAGAGTTATGGTGATAAATACTGAGATTTGATAAATGATAAGTTTCTATGGAAGAATGGATCTAATGCATGAATGCTCTCTTGGCTGAAACTGTTGTCTGAAAAAATATTCTAATCAGATATAGTTAATTTATTCAATCTTGTAATCTCCTCTTCTTATTTAGTAGAAAAAACTTGGCCTACAGTAACAGTCATAGTTTTCTATGACTGTTACTGTAGGCCCCTAGGCCAAGGAAATTCATATTTGAATTTCTCCTTCCTTACTCTACTTGCCAAATTCCTACCTCAAAAAACTAATATTCATTCATCTGCTCTTCATGTCTGCTCATATCTCTGCCAATATTCTTTTCTTGATTTGCAGTTCCTGTCTAATTTTCCTAGTCATACACTTCACCTTAGGATACAATCAGTAACTACTATTATCGAAAATCTCTTAACTAATTTGAAAACACTAACGATCCCTTTTCTTTCAAGTTTTTCCATCCATTGCATAACATCTAGTTGGCTCCTACGTCTGATGTAATCATGTTCTGTAATTCCATATTAATCCTCTTTCTTGAAACTTTCCCATACCAAGTTTCACAACATGGATCTTCTGATCCATGGACTGTATCTCATGAATTCCAGAAAGTCACTTTCCTTATTTGATATTATTATTACGGGCAACTCCAGGGAGTCATGAGACTCATCGAGGGAGGCCCCAAATCATATTCATCACAACTATTCAACATTCATACAGTATCTATCATACCTCGCCTTAAACTCATTCACTGTCACAGCATCCACCACAGACTCAGGGAGCGCATTCCACTCATTCACTACTCTAAAAGTAAAGAACTCAGTTCTAACACCTTTACTAACCACACTTTTGCCCAGTTTCCATGGATGTCCCCTAGTCCTCCCACAACCAGCCCTGTTCTCAAAAATATCTTCTGAATTAATTTTATAGAAACCCTTCAGTAATTTGAATGTCTCAATCATATCTCCCCTCCTCCGCCTATCAACCAATTTTTGCAACCCACAAATCCTCAACCTGTTCTCATACGGTTCATTCCACAGACCTGCTATCATCTTGGTCACTCGCCTCTGGATCCTCTCCACCTCCTCCCCATCAAGAAGAAACCTAGGTGACCAAATCTGAGCATAGTCGAGATGGGGTCTTATCAAGGCTCGATACAGAGGAACAATAACCTGCTTGTCTCTGCTTGTCAACGTATTCTTCAGCAACCAAGTGATTTGATGAGCTGATTTGGCCACTTTTGCAATGTGTCCCCTAAATTTCAATTCCTTATCCACCAACACTCCTAAATCTCATGCGTCATCAATTTCCTGGAGCACGGTTCCACCAATGCAGTAAACTGCCTCCAATCTTTTCACCCCAAAATGCATAACCTTACATTTTGCCACATTAAATTGACATCCATTCTCCTTAGCCCAGACCTCCAATCTATCCAAATCATCCTGCAAAATTTTGACGTCATCTGCATTCACTATTGCCCTACCCAACTTCGCATCATCCGCAAACAAATGAACTGTTCCTCTCAGATCCTTTCCTATATCATTTATGAACAAATTAAAGAGCAGTGGTCCAAGAACAGATCCTTGTGGCACACCACTAGTCACAGGCCGTCTTGGGGACTCTACTCCTGAGTAAACCACTCTCTGATATCTCTCCGTCAACCACCCTCCTATCCATCTCACCAACCCTATGTCCATTCCCATATGCTGCAATTTACTGATTAGAATTCCATGTGGTATCCTGTCAAAGGCCTTAGCAAGGTCCAGTAGAATCACTGTAAACCCATTACCCTTATCCAGTTCAGCCGTCACTGTGTTATAATACGTGAGCAAGTTACTGAGGCATGACCTACCCTTCACAAAACCATGCTGTCCCCGATACAGTATCCTATTTTCTTCTATCCAATCTTGTATTTTCCTCTGGACTATTTTCTCTAAGACCTTGATAATGATTCCTGTTATGCCGATTGGCTGGTAATTTTTAACAGCAGCCTTGGAACCACCTTTGTGCAGTGGAACTATTTTCCCCTCTTTCCACCCCCTTGGGACTGACCCACCTGAGGCTCAAATTAAACAAGGTAACCGAATCAGTCGATGTTGTGGAATTACTGAGCGGGCACTGACAATTCTTTGGCCGCTTCACGTACGACACGAGCTGGTATACCATCCAATCCCACAGATGTATTGACATTGAGGTTCTGTAATAAACTAGTTACCTCTACTTCATTCATTACAATTCCAGTATAAGCTGTTGGTTCTTCCATTTCCGCAAAGTCACCACCTGGATGATATACTCTTGCAAAGTGCTCGCTCAGTAATTCCACAACATCGACTGATTCGGTTACCTCCCCACCCTCAGCATTTTTTAAGATCATTCTAACATGAGCATTTTTCCTTTTACTTGCAACATATTGAAAAAACTGTTTGGGATTCTCTTTAGCCTGCATGGCCAATTTCCTTTCGTAACCTGCTTTTGCTTTTCTTACCACCCTTGTTACCATCCTGGCCTGAGCTTTATACTGTTCATGCACCTGATGGTCACCCGTCTCCTTAAATTCCCTCCACAATTGTTTCTTTTTTTGCAGCTCAAGCTTAATAGTGTTATTCATCCATTTAACCCCTACCTGATTTATTATTCGGACTCTTGGTATACAGTCAACCATTGCCTCCTGCAAACAGTTCTTAACCACCTCCCATGCACTATCAACATCCAGCCCTTGCAGTTTTACATGCCATGGCATTGAGCCAAGCACACACCTAAGCATGTCATACTTACCAGCCCGGCAATTCCACATGTACCCTGTCTTAATTGTAAATTCGACTCCTTTAGCCACCTCCCAAGTCATGACCTTATGGTCACTCTCACCAATTGGTGGCAACATGGTCATGTTCGTTACAGCTACATTCTCAGTTGCAATTACTAGGTCCAGCACTCTCTGCCCCCTGGTATTTTCCAATACATGTTGCCGTAGATAGTTGTCCCTTAATAACTGCATAAAATCCAATTCCTTCCTCCCATGTGCTCTCTCCTCTTTCCAGTCAATGTTACCATAATTGAAATCACCCATAATAATTACCCTCCTTCCACTCATTTCTTCTATTTGCTTATGCATACTATCCCCACCATCCACTCCATCACCCGGTCTATAGCAGCACCCAATTGTATATTTTGTTCTGCTAGATTCTATCTCACACCAAACAGCCTCAAATGTGCTTTTTTCCCCATCCTGCAGTTCAACTTCTATACTCCTTGGCTGAAGCTCATCAGCTATCATCAATAACACTCGTCCCCCCTTTTTATTCACCCTGTCACTCCTGAACACGCTATAATCGTCGCATTCAATCCCACTAGCTTTATCATCTTCTGTCAGCCATGTTTCACTAATACCGACAACCTGTGGCCTGGAAGTGCCAACCATGGCCAAAAACTCTTCCTTCTTGTTCCTAATACTCCTGGCATTAGTGTACATGAATCGCAGAAGCCCATTTGTCCCATCCCTACTTTGATGCCTTATACTAACTATCCCATTCTGATTTGTTGTCCGTCGTACTCGCCCGGGCATAATATACTCATTCATACACTTAACTGCCCCCCCTAAAGTCTGCATATCTACTCCCCCCCCCTCTTAATAAATCTAGTTTCCCTGAGTCTGTACATCTACTTCCACATCATTCATCAACACTCTTTCAAGTCTCCGAACACCAACTCCATTCAAATGTAACCCATCCATCTTATATAAGTCCTTTCGCCCATCGAACTCATTCCACACATCCACAAATTCCACACCACTCTCCATGCATAACCCGCGCATCAAGTCATTGGCAATTATGGCCCTCCTTCTAAACACTTCGCTGTCATACCGCGGTAAGATACTCACCATCCTAACTCTCTCACTCTTCTCTTTTGCTACCTCAAACAACTCCCTCACATCCTCTATCATTTCCATTTTGTCCTCTTTCAAATCATTCGTTCCTGCCACGATTATCATCTCTTTCACCCTCTGTTTTTGCAGTCGAATAGATTCGCTGACGTCCTTTATGTTCGCACCCGGCTGGTACGACTTCGTTAAACTCTCAATTATTACGCCTCTTAATAGCGAATCCCCATACAGAACTCGCTCCTTCATTTTATTGACGTTTACGAACATTCTATTATTTGCCGTCACAGACTTCCGCCGGTTATTTGTCGGTACGTTCAACACACATTTTTCCATACGCTCCAGTTGTCTTTTGGCTCTGTGTATCGCGCCATTCAAACGGGCAATTTCGCTACTCGCATTTATCTCACCATTTTCATTATCGATCAAATCATCCATTCTTTCTGTGTTTCTACCTTCATTTACACTTTCAGCGACGCTCTCACACCTATCTGGCACTACCACGCAATTCTCTAGTACACCGCCATTTTCTACATTCTGACTACCGTTAACGATATCAGTCTCGATACACGAAACACGCTTGAAGTCCTCATTCTCTTTACACTTTCTACACATTAACTCCACTATCACTTTCTAACCAGACTCCTACCACTCTTCGCAGGGCATACATCTCACAGACAGCACATTGCATAAATTCGTTTACATCAAAACTCTTAAACAAACATGGCGACCTGGCCGCCATTTTTTTCTTTATTGGTGCCATGTGTACGCTATCTTTTCTAAAAAATAATAATTAAAATAACAGAAAACACGCAAAAATTGCACAGACACACCAAGAAACAAAAAGCAAACAATACTACTTAAAATTCTAGTAAAATATCTAATGTTAACACAAAATAATACTGATCTTTTCAGGAGCTCTCGACAAGCCGACGATCTAATCCGTGCGACACCAAGCGACCAAGCACAATATGCTGATTTGTTTTTCCAATCTGTATTGCCATAGCTAAAATTTCCCATAATAATTATTTGCTTTGTACTAGATAATCTAACTTGCCTAAACATCTCATGCTCAATCCCTGACCTATAATAATGTCCCACTATATATTCTGTATTGAGCACAGCCCATCTGTTACCATAAATAATATTTGTGATGTCCTACTAAAATGTGCTATAGCCTTCAATCTCTATTCCTGTCAGGATATTATCTTCTGTCAACCATGGTTATCTTATACCAATAATCTCTGGGCAAACTTTGCTGACCTGGTTGGCTGAGTGGTTAAAGTACTCTCTCTCCAACCAACAGTCTGCAGATTTAAAACACTGTGGGTGTGGATATTTGCAAATATCTTTAGGTGAGATTAATTTCACTGTTCCACTGAATGAAAGCATGCAGTGATCCATGAAATGAAAATGATCCATGTTTGATTTCTAGAGCAGGGTTTGTGGATTATGTAAAAAATAATTAAAAATCTCTTAACCTACCTAATGGTAATAATGTACTGTAGCTTACAACTTTTTCAGGGTGGGTGCCACACAAAAGAACCGAATCCATCAAAGCTACAAACCCATCCTCGTTATTTGAAATACATCTAAGCATTCATACAGAAACAAAAGAGTTCATGGACTGTATCTTTAATTACTCATACCCATTGTTGTTTTCTCAGTCATCCTTTATCCTGTGGCATGCTACATACTTCCTCCTAGTTTACCTTACTACCTCTAGTTTCTATAGAGATACTAAGGTAAGGCAGATATTCAACATGCTTTGAGAATAGCAATCTTTTCAATGCCTATTTTCCTCCCTGTTCAAATGAAAAAACTTTCAGCAAGCAGTCTTTAAATCTATAAGTTTAACAATGAAAAGCATTACACTGTGATATATCCATTTATAACATGCTGACCACATTATTTGAGATATAAATGGCATAAACTTATCTTGAATGATGGTATTATTTTTCCCTTCTCTATGACAAAACATTAAAAATGTTGAAATTAGTCAGGTGCAAGTGACTTCAGCCACTACCAATCCAGGTTTGATCAAAACAGTTAGATGTGCTGTTGCTATTTAGAATTACAGCCAAAGCAATCAAGGATGTAAGGGCAATATGTCATGTTTATTTGTTAACTGCTCTTTTGGCTGGTTTGCCTGTTATGCATGATTCATCCACTCCCTAACCAAAAGGCCGCATATTCAAATCCCACCAAGGGCATGGATGTTTTGTGATTGTCTTTAAGTGGGAGATGAATTTCATTGTCTGGTGAGCCACTTTCTCACTTACTGGAGGAGTGAAGTGACTTGCAAAAGTTCCATGTTTGGTATCTAGAGCAGGATTTCCAGACTATGTAGGAATAAATAAATACCAAAATAATAATAATAAGAAGAAGAAAATTTCTTAGGCCACTCAAGGTACTCTGATGTACTATAAGGTTACAACCTCTAATAAATACACATAAAAAAAAAGTGTAAGATATTTAAATTTGCAATATAAACCACTATAAGTGATTAAATTACAAGATGATAAAATACCTCCTCAATTAATTAATGGATTAAAAGTCTATACAGAGAAACAAAAATTTGCATCAAATTTGCAGATGGAACATTATCAGAACCTATAACTATAAATAAAGGAGTAAGACAAGGTTGTGGCTTATCCCCAATCCTATTCAACATTTATATAAACAGAATCCTAAAAGAATGGAAAACAACTGTCAAAGATGGAGTTAAACTAACAAATAATATACAGCTAAATACAATACTTTATGCAGATCAAGTACTAATTTCAAATTCAGCAGATAAACTCCAAATTACAACTAACCATCTAAATGAAATAGCAAAAAAATTTAAAATGAAAATATCTGAAACAAAAACAAAAGCTATGGTAATGTGTGGAAACACCATTCAAAAAGTCAAAATTATGCTTAACAATAAAATAATAGAACAAGTTACAGAATTCAAATACTTGGGAAATATAATCTCGCAATACAATACTAATTTACAATAGAATGAATAGCATAATTAAAAGAAATTTTGGAAAACAAATGACTAAAGAAACTCAATTAAGATTACATAATATGACCTCTAAACCATCTCTCAATTTTGTAAGTGAAACTTGGATTCTAAAACAAAGGAAGACTGTAAGCAGCATATATGAAGTTTCTAAGACCTCTCCTGGGACTCACTAGGTTGGATAAAAAGTAAAACACAGAAATAAGAGAAAGATTAGATATAAAAAACATCATACAAGAAATAGAAGAATATCAGCAAAATTGGCTACACCACATAGAAAGGATGAATAACAATAGAATTCCCAAATTAGCATATAAATATAAACCTACAGGAAGAGGAGACCACAGACATCCAAGATTAAGGTGGAAAGATCAACTTCATCTGCAGAGCAGGAACAGGACATAAAAAGCCTATACCAAAATTGCTCAGACAACAACAAAGTGATTAAATATTAATAATTTTCTCTGGTAAATGATTCAGAGTTTAAAGTTCTACTACAATTTTACATAAAAATTAAATTTAAAGTACAGTTTTGATTCCTTATATATATGATATTGCATCATTACATGAAGACTTTTTAGCTTGCACATCAAGAACTCAATCTTTAGATATATTCATGGAAATTTTGAAATTTACATTAATCTATTAGTGGAAAGTGAGAATAGACAGTTAATGTGAACATTAAGATTTGTGAAAATCCTAAAGGAATGTTTAAACAGGAATTAATAATTAAAAAAGCTGTAATAATTAATAATTTAAAAAATTAGAAGAACACAGATTTTGACATAGGTAAAAAAAAAAATAAATATCCATTATTATAACAAGTAAGCAAACATCTTGTTTGCTTACTTGATATGCAACCATATTGTTAGCGTTTTGAAAACTTTAGAATGTTGCTGTACTATTTAAATCCAAGCTCTGTTCTAGAACCCATGTATTTGTCTATCCAAGCATGATAAATTTCTCTTCTTGGGTTGACTTTCACCTCTGGCCTTTTCTTGCACAAACACATTTTGGGGGCATAGTTTCTTCAGCCTTTTTTGAAAGAGGCTGAAGAAATTTTTTTGCTTTCCTTTTTGTAGATAGGTACTCTGAAGAGTTCCACTTGAATCATTTGGACTTTTATTGTGCAATACAGCTGCTACAAAAATTATTTTTTTGACCCTACACCAGAAAGGAGAGATTATGAAACCTATAATACATTAATGCTGTTGGGGAAGGGGGGGGGGAAGAGAATAAGGAGAAACCATTAATGTGTTTCTTGAGGAATTAGAGGTGGTAGATGCTGTTGAAAATGACATGAGGAAGGCTATTCTTCCAAAGATGTTAACAGAATATGAAAGAGGGCAAACTGTGTTGATAGATTTGAAGCTGGGTTATATCCTGCAACTCATGTTCCCTTAAAAGGTGAATGAATGAAATTACAATTTGTCATCTCATCATGAAAATAGCTACAGAATCTGTGAGAGAGGGTTATTAGTTAACTTAGATTAGTTAACAATGCTAAACAGAACAGATACTCTCTTCTGTTTAGCATTGACCATTTATAGGAAGTTTTTGGTATCCTACCCTAAATGTGTGAAACAGTAATTGAGAAAGAGAGGCAGAATTAGGATTTATATAGTGTTAGCAGTTGTGCAGTGTATCGAGTGGAAAAGGACACCAAGGTTTTTTAAAATGGAAAAGGCTATGGATGTGATGCCTTTGGACCAGGCAAGGCTAAAGGTGTAAAGTAAGCCCAAGAGAAGTATAAAATATCATATTATCTGGAAATCTGTTTGATCTAAATCCTGCCTGTTGTTCTGAAAAATTTTCTTCGAGTGGCTCCATTTGTTACTGCATTCTGAATGAATAGTATTTGTTCTACCTGCTTTTTCCCATTTTTGCTTTCTGAATAGTTTTTTTTTTCTATCTTCAATACTAAAATGCACTTGTGGCCACATTCTTTTTATTTTATATCTCTGTCTTGTCACTGCTTATTTTTTATTTTTATTTTTTTAATGGCAAACCTATAATACCCTAGTACCATGGAGGCAAGAAAGAACTTATTCACATTTACCTTGAAGAGCTGTAGATTGTATTCCTTAGGAAACACAAAAGATCGCAGACTGTTTGAGAGGGCAGCAGTGGAAGAGATGAACAAAAAGGGGGAAATTTTCTTTTGTGAGTTTGGAAATTTTTTTTATGTGGCTTACAGCCACAAAAGATTTATTTTCATTTTATTGATTTTATATATATATATATATATATATATATATATATATATATATACATACATACATACATACAGGTAATCCTCGTATAACGCAGTACTTATACAACGCGGTCTACAAATTGTAGTATCCCTTGTTCAACGCGGTTTCGATATAATTTGTCATGGTCTACAATTTCTAGTAACCCTTTATTTATTTTTTTCATATTTTTCACCGTGGGTTTTCAAACATTTGATTTTTAACAAAGATAAAAATCAAATTTTATATTCATGAAATTTGTGTCTGCCCGTATCGCGCAAGTAGTTATAAGTATCGAATTTAGTTTTACTGTATCACTGAATAAGGTACTGTACAGAGGCTTTTGCAGTCTGTGTCATTCTCAACAAATAGTGCAATTAGAGACAGATGGAATAAAAACAGCGGTAACTAATAAATCACATGTCCCCTCTCACAGAAACTATGCTGTATAGACTTAAGCAAAACCATATGTTGCACCGAAACACAATATCTAACTAAAAACTATTGTCCAATTTCTCAATTATGAAATAAGTGTTTGTTTTATTATTATTATTATTTCGGGCTACTCCTGGGAGTCCTTAGACTCATCGAGGGAGGCCCTAAACATCGTGTCCAAACAACTATTCGACATTCTCACAGTATCTATCATACCTTGCCTTGAACTCGCTCACTGTCATAGCACCCACAACAGACTCTGGCAGCTTATTCCACTCATTTACCACTCTAAAAGTAAAGAACCCAGCTCTAACACCCCTGCTAACCACACTCTTGCCCAGCTTCCATAGGTGTCCCCTAGTTCTCCCACCACCAGTCCTGATCTCAAAAATATCCTCTGAATTAATCCTATAGAATCCTTTTAGCAATTTGAATGTCTCAATCATATCTCCCCCTTTCCACCTATCAACTAGTTTCTGCAACCCACAAATCTTCAACCTGTTCTCATATGGTTCATTCCATAGACCTGCTATCATCTTAGTCACTCGCCTCTGGATCCTCTCCACCTCCACCCCATCAAGAAGGAACTGAGGTGACCAAATCTGGGCACGGTAGTCGAGATGAGGTCTTATCAGGGCTCAGTACAGAGGTACAATAACTTGCAATAATGAGAATTTCAAATGCATTATTGCATTTGAAATTATCGATGTCATTATGACAGATCACAAAGGCCAACTTAAAATAAAGGACTACCAAGAATTGAAACATGCCGTATAATGAATGTGTGAGTTCGCTTGCCAAGAAGCCATAAAATTCAACCAAGGGTTGAAACGTTTGTGAGAGTTGAGCCAGTCAGTAATGTTCCATCGGAACAATAAATGACACCCTGTTGTGAATGTGTTAAAACTAATAGTGAATGTTGTTATGATAGTTTCAGATGTTATGAAATTCGATTGAAGAGAATTAGCATTTCAACTCAACACTTGTCAGCTGCTTTTGTCTTTGGGTCGCGCGATCTTTTGTTAATACCACACCAATCATATACATGTCTTTATAGCTGCTGTCTTGTGTTAAACAAAATTCAGCTTGTACATATTGTAACAATCAAAAAAACACTTGAATAACTTATAAGCGTATAAAAGGATATCACCTGTAAATCGTTGACATGCCAGAAAAATTCTCAGACGTGCCACCTCTGGCATGAGTGCCATAGGTTTGCCATCTAGGGTTTACTGTAAATAGTGTTTATTGTTGAAAATTGTCTTTGTTTTCTGCCAGGAAAGCACATTTAAAATCATAAGTGTGTTATTCTCCAGCTGAGCAGTTTATTTTCTGGTGAGTTACATATGTAATACTTTTTTTTTATGTAAAAGTTTATTTTTATTGTAATGAATTTTAAAACTGCAACGAAAGGGGAAAAAAAACCAACATTGAAGAGGAAATTCATTTCTCTCGAAGAAAAAATTAAAATCTTGGATCGGTTGAAAATTGGAGAAAAACCAGGAGTTGTTGCAAGGACTCTGAATTTAAATGAATCAACAATTCGAACAATCAAACAAAATGAACATAAAATCCGAGAAAGTGTTATTGCTGGGTCAACGGTAAGTGCAAAGCGCGTTGCTCGTATTTACGATATTCTAATAGAAAAAATGGAGAAATCTCTAATGATTTGGATAGAAGATTGCACTCAAAAGAAAATTCCTTTGGAATGACACCTTATTAATCAAAAAGCTCTCAAAGTTTATAAACATTTAAAAGAACTCAATCAAGATTCTTCAAAAGAAATCTCTCAGCATGGATTTTGTGCCAGTAAGGGTTGGTTCGAAAACTTTAAAAAGCGGTTTTCTTTGTATAATCTTAAAATTCAGGGAGAATCAGCATCAGTAGACGTAGAAGCTGCACGGAAATAAAAATCATTAAAGAAGCTGGTTACAGTGCAGACCATGTGTTCAATGCAGATGAATCTGGGTTATATTGGAAAAAAATGCCAAAAAAGCACCTATATTTCGAAAAATGAAAGATCAGCTCCTGGATTCAAAGTTTCCAAAGATAGAATCACTCTACTGTTTTGTTGTAATGCATCAGGTGATTACATGACAAAACCAATGTTTATTAACCGATCTGCAAATCCTGACAAATCCACCCTACCTGTTTATTGGCGGGCACAAAAAGGCAAGGGTTACAGCTAGCATGTTTGAAAATTGGTTTTTGAAGTGTTTTGTACCCGATTTAGAAAGTTACACAAAGAAAAAGAATATGAACTTCAAAATTCTACTAATTTTAGATAACGCACCAGGCCACCCAACAAATTTAAGCCATCCGAATATTAAAATAACTTTTTTGCAGCCTAATACTACTTCACTTATTCAACCACTCGACCAAGGAATAATATCAACATTTAAGTCATATTATGTTCGGCAAACATTTCAATTAATTTTGGAAAAAATGGAATCTAATCCAAACATGACACTGCCTCAAGCATGGAAAGAGTTTTCAATATTGAATAGTGTAAAAATTATTTCTCTGTCCATTAAGGCATTACAACCCTCTATGCTGAATGCTTGCTGGAAAAAAATATGGCCTGAAGCCGTTCTGGAACAAAATTTCGTACCTCCAGTGGATGCTGAGCTATGCCATATAATAAACGTCGCACACATTTTTGGTGGAGAGGGCTTTTGCTATATGGTTGAAAATGAAATTAGTGAATTAATTGATGGAGAAACAGATTTAAATGAGGAACTGGTACAATTAATAGATGGCGTTGAACCAAATGGCAGGGAAAGTTCTGCCGAAGATTCTGATTGTGATGAATCCGTTAAAGAATTCAGTTTAAAGAAATTAGCTGAAGGATTGGACTTGGCAAGAAAGTTAGGAAGTTATTTTACAGATAATGATCCCTCAATGGAGCGCACGGGGAAAATTCACGAGACAATTGGATATTTGTTTAGCGCCACATTATGAACTTAATAAAAAATTGCAGCATAGTGGAAAGCAAAGTCTTATTACTGACTTCTTGATGACTAAACCAGCTGAAGTATGCAATGAGAATTATACAGATGATGTCCGAGAGATTTCAAGTGGTGACGACCTCCGGCCACTTAAAGAACATCTACGAAATGTTATTTCTGAAGACAGTGATGACGATTAAAATATGTGCTTTATTTTATTGTGTCTAAAACATTTATGCATTATGTGCAATGAAATTTATGTACAATTTGTAATTTTTATACTATGTATTTGTCTCACAGTTTATGTTTTCTTAACGTACATGAATTACCTGAATTAAATAAAAATACTGTTTTTGTTGGTTATGTCATTGTTGTTTATATAATTAAAAAATAAACGATTTCAGAACCTAACTCTACTTTTTCTATGTGATCTAAGTCTCGTATAACACGATTTATATAATGTGCCATTTCTATGGAACCTAACATCCGCGTTATATGAGGGTTACCTGTGTGTGTGTGTGTGTGTGTATGTATTTGTATTTATTCTTTACATAGTCTGCTCTACAGACCAAACATGGAATTTTTTAAAGTCACTTTAGGCCTCCAATAAGAAGAGTGATAGTCTCATACCAGGTGATGAAATCCATCTCCCACCTAAAGACAATCACAAACATTTGTGCCCACAGCAAGATATGAACCTGCAGCCTGTTGGTTGGAGAAAAGGTTCAATGGAGAGTAGGTTGGCTAACATTTGGCCAACCAAGGCCAGGAATACAGATGCTCTGTGAGGGAGTATCAATTAGTTGCTGTTTGCATTTGAATGGATTTGATGAAGGGTGGGGGGATATTATTAATGCTAATTCTAATGAACAGTAGCAACACAAGCAACAAAAACTGAGTACCTGTGTGAAAGTGAGTGAAGTGTATTAGTGAGAGAGGGGTTATTAATCAGTCTAACAGCTCTTTTATATACAGAGTTTAGTATCTTTAAGGAGCTCTTAGGGGAACTGACCCCAGATGCGAGAGCAGTATTCAGTGGTTGGACGAATTTGTGATTTGTATAAAGTAAGGAAGTGTTTGGAGTTAAACACCTCGAGTGAAAAAAGAAAAAAAAAAACTTCATTTTTTTAGAAGCAGAGAAAGCAATATCTGTAATATGTTTCTTCCAAGAGAGATCTGAGGTTATTGCTATCCCAAAAAGATAGATTTCATCATGCATAGGGATTTGGTATTGTCAAATATAAGGCTGGAAGAGAAGGTTTCTTTTTTGTGGGAAATAAGGCAGAGCTGCATTTCACTAGCACTGAAATTGACAAGATTATCAAAACCCCACTGTTTTGGAGATCTGTATTTAAGGTAGTAGTGGCTAAGGCTCTGGATATTATGGCAATTTGTTTATTGCTAGGTTTATCAAATGAAAAAGGAGGAATGCAATGTGCTGTCATCAGCAAAACTATGTATTGGGTTGGCAGGTGAGAGAACAGACTCTTGCATCTGCTGTATACTTAGAAGAATAAGGAACTATCCACCACTGACTGAAGTAAGCAGAAAGCTCACGGTCCAACTGCAAAAGTCAGGGGATAGACCAAATGATTGGAATTTACTTAACATGCTTTTGTGCCAGGCCTGGTGAAAAGTATTAGAGATATCAAGGGCAATCATTTGAGACTCTCCACACTTTTCCATGGTATTTGTCTAAATATAGGTGACATTAGTGAGCAGATCACTTGTTGATCGACAGTGATGGAATCCATATTGGTAGCCATTTATTAGTTGAGAGTTGATAACTCTTTTCATTACTTTAGAAAGAACTGGAGTAAGAGAAATTTGATGGTGGTTTGAAGGTGTAGATTTGTTGCCCTTTTTTAGGGATAGGCTGAATGTGGGCTTATCACATTTAAGAAATTTTCAGTGATTATTCAGATGATTCCGAATATCCCTCAATTTATATCATCTCATCTCAGATTTCTTTTATAGTACTTTTCCTCTATTTCTAAGGTTTATCAGATCAACAGCCTCTAGAACATTTTTTCCTGCCACTATGATATTTATCTTCTAGATTTTTTCTGAAGTCTTTCCACAACTTCTATTTAGCTATTTTAACATAACTAAGTGTTTGTCTATCATTTTTTCCATATATTCCATAATGGTCTATACCAACTAACCTGTAAGGAAATTATGATATTTTATTTTATATCTTAACCATTGCAAACACTTCATTACATGATTACCTGGCCGAATCAATGCTTTCTTCAACTTTTGCCAATGGGTTTAAGTTTGGTTCTTGTTTTCAATCTTTCATTTTTCTTCCAATAATATTTATATGTTTGAGTCTGTAGCCTACCTCTGAGAGCTGTTCATTTTGATTCTCCTTACATATTTTTAGTTTCAGTATGATACTCATTTTTATCCTATTCAAAACTAAATCATGATCACTTTCTATTTCAAATGCCATGTGTCATCTATCCTGAACCAGTCTGAAGATATGTTCAATAATGAAAGTAGGAAAATAAGACTTCTTATTCATATTTATAAATTTAGGGACACAAAAACACACATGTTGAAGATTATTTTATTAATTACTAATAAAATAAAACTTGATGTTTCAACCCCCTGTATCGAGGTCGTCATCGAAAGGATACAAGTGTATAAGGAACCAAGCTACATGCTCTAGCCCTGTATACCGGTAAACTAAATCTACGTAGTTAATTAATCCTTTTCCCTAGCCTGACCTCTAGTGACAAATAAAAAAAATAAATCAAAATTTAAAAAAAAAATAAAATAAATAAATAAATACAACTACAATAAACTGCTAAAGTCCTCATGTATTAATAATCTTCTGGATTTGTACAGTTCTGATTGTTATAATATGATTTCCTTCAATTGCTGTTGAATGTTACAAACACTTCACCAGGTTGTCTTCTTGTAGTGGGATTTTTCTATGGCTACTTTAGGTTGTTATACAGGTTGTAGATGGGTCCTCCACATTCTTGAAATGGTTAGGCCATCATTTTTGTTGAGATTTGGGTTGTGTTTGAGCATTTCACACGAATCTTTAAATTTTCTCTCACACCAGGTTTTGGGGCGGTGTAAGGACTTGGTATTTTTCCAATCAATTCTGTGGTATGTTTGGAGTGCATGATCAGAAAGGCCAGTTTTTCCGAAATAGAGGTATTTAATGTGTCGTTTGTGTTGTTTAGTTTAGGTGGCTAAGGAATGTATTTAGAGCTTCGTGGCTGTGGGGGCCAAATGGCGAAAATATCGTCGACGTATCTGAACCAAATTTTGGGCTTTAGACATGCTATCTCTAGAGCACATTGCTCAAAGTCTTCCATATAAAAGTTTGCTATTCGGGGGGGGGGGAGCAGTGAGCCCATGGCTGTACCTTCTTTTTGAAGGTAAACATTTTTTTTTTATCACATGAAATATCCGGAGCGGAGTATATGGGCAAAGAGGGCTGTGATGTCATGTGGAAATATGTTCTGTAGTAACAAGATGGTGTCATTGATTGGGACATTGGTGAAAAGGGAAGTTAAGTCAAAGCGGACTAATAAATCTTGGTCGTTGAGTGTAATGTTTTTAATTTTATTAATGAAATGTTGTGTATTTTTTATGTAGGAAGGGGACTGACCTACCAATTCCTTGAGTGTGGTCGCTAATTTTTTGGCTAACTGATAATTTGGGCTGTCAATTCCTTCAACAATCGGACATAGTGGTGTGCCTGGTTTGTGTATTTTTGGTAGGCCATAAATTCTGGGTGAACGGGCATAATGAGGTATTAATTTTTTGGTTGTTTCTTCGCGCCATGTGTGGACAGATTTGATTAATTCAGTTGTTTTCTTTGTGTTACGTTTTGTGGGGTTGTAGTTTACCATCTTAAACCTCTCTCGATATGATAAACGATATCAAGTTTGTTCACTGACCTCGGAGCAATGCCGTAGTTCAAACGTTTCTTTAGCAGTGAGAGTTCACCTTGGGTGAGATTGTGGTTTGATTGGTTGATAACTAAGCTGTGGTGTGATTGTGGTTGGTTGCTCCTAACTTCGTTTGTGGGCGATTGGCTGCTCCTTATGATGTCGGTTTGTGATTGGCTGTTCCTTTCGTTTTGGCGTCATGATGGTCTTGTGCTTTTGTAATGAAATTAGTAAATTTCATTACTAATTAGTAATTAATTACTAATTTTTCTTTGTTTTCCAGCAATAAGTGCTTGGCCGAGTCGTCTGTGATCCTGTCTAAAATCTCCCAAATTTCTGGAATAACGTAGTCAGATAGCTCTAATTTAAGTTGTAGAACTTTGGCTTGGGTGGATGCTAGGTTTTTACGTGACTTGTGGAATTGTTCTCGTAACAAGGCTTTTTCCAAACAGGCATAAATACGGAGCGCTTTGGCTGATTTAAACTTCTTCTTTAGTTTAATGCAGTTGGGTATTACGTTGCTGTCTCTACATCGTTTCAAAAAGGCTAGTCGATTCGATAACAAGGAAACACGTATCTTTAGCTTACCATAGAGGCTGCACTGCTTGTGGGTCACATTTCCATGGATTATGATGATTCTTTCTTTTAAGGTTACACAGTGATCAGCATTCATATTTATAAATTTAGGGACACAAAAACATACATGTTCAACAGAAAAGTTCCTACAGAACATATTTCCACACGACATCATGGCCCTCTTTGCCCACGTACTCCACTCCGGATATCTCGTGTGGCAAAACAATTTTTACCTTCAAAAAGAAGGTATAGCCATGGGCTCACTGCTCCCCCCCCCCCCCCCCGAATAGCAAACTTTTTAACTTTTTATAACACAGTTATACTGTCATGGTATTAAAATATTAGTATTTAAATATCAGTAATTTAGATACCCATTTTAAACAATGTAATTTACAATTTTCATTTAAGAGTACTTAACAATCTTAATTAGCATTTTTTTTTTCTTTCCCAGTTTTAAATGTCCAGGATAGTCATTTTTTAAATTATAAAAAACATGTTATCAATATATACAAATGCATTTTAGCAATTGGAATCATCATCCATCTGTGACATCTCATAAGTAACCCAACCAGATCAGAAAACTGTGTAAAATGAACTGGCTAATCAGATGCCAGATAATTTGCCTGATGTTTGATGACTTCACTTTATTTTTTCTTAACCAACTATATTATTTGAGGACTTCATAAGAATGGATTAATATGAATTAATAGATGCAAACTATATATATATATATATAAACTCAATAAATAAAAATAAATAATTTAACTAACATAAAAATTTCTTCCATGTTGCAGGAGCCACATCAGAGCAGAACTAATACAACGAATAATTTTTAAAATTAAACAACATAGGCGCACACTCGAGTCACTGAACTTCATTCTTTAGTTAGGGTAATATTACATGAACAATAGTTCTGCAGTTATTCATCTTTCTTCCTCCCTTTTTTAATATCAATCCCATTCACAAAAGGTTAGCATTTTAATCCAGAAATTCCAACAGACACCAAGCATGGTATTATTTCAAGTCACTTCATGTCTCCAATAAGGATGGTAGTAGTTTCATGCCAGCAGTGAAAATTATCTATTGTCTAAAGAGTTTCACAAATGTTCATGGCAGTAGGATTTGAATATATGGCAGGTTGCTTGAGAGAAGAGATGTTGTGTGCATTCAGCCAACTGTCTAACTATGTTGGGAATTCGTGTGTGTGTGTGTGTATATATATATATATATATATATATACACACATAATTTATAAAAATGGACTACTACTACTAATAATAATTAGTGGCACTTACAGTAAGACCTATGATCTGCTAAGTGTCCTTGGCTTTTATAACCACGATGTTAGGATAAGGGTTAGTTTATGCCTAAAAATATTTTTGTGTGTAAATTGTGTACACATTTCTGGCTGGTATGCCTGGTTGTGGGATGAAAAACTCAAGTTTCTGAGAGGGAAAATGCTGCCACCTCTACATGAGACCAGATAAAGGTTTTCTGCATCTTAGAAGTCTAGGATGTAAAGACCATTATCAAAATGATGATGTATATATATTATCATTCCAACCAAAGGGCATCGTTGAAAACACTGAGCAACAGAGGCTCAGATGGACTAATCACCATATAGGAAATTGAATCCAATAATTATCTTCAATTTTTACATGGCACTCGTGAGGCAACAGTAGCAGTGGTGTGTAAGAAGAGCTCCGGATTCAGATAAGTTATTCTTGAATAATTAATTGTATATGAGTGATTGTTTGAGTAAGAGCTGCTATAAAAGTTGTGCGCTACTAGTATTATTAGTGTGTGTGTGGGGTGGGGGATATTTTGCTTAAACTTAATTACAAATTCGTTGTTTTTGGCCCTTAGAGTAGTAACCGGCAGAGGAAAGATGGAAGCGGCTTTGTCAGTGCATGATTTTAACTTAGACTTCAGTTATTTCGTGAAGTGCGAGGTGTGCTACATGTATTCTTTTGATTACATAGATGGTTTGTGGACATTTAAGGCTGATAGAAGGAGGGTATGTGCAAAGTGTGAGCTAAACGAGGATTTGATGAGTGCTAATATGAATTTGATGACAGAAAGTGTTAGTAGCGAGAATGTCACAGGAAGAATGAGTGCTTGTTCAAAAGAGAAGCATTGTGTGAAAGAAAGGTGAAAAATTGTTAAGAAAGCATTGAAAAAGAAAACGAGTGATTTGAAAAAAACCGTAATGGATGGTAAAAAGAATGAAAGCAAGGCAAATGTGGCAGAAGGAAACAAAATTGAGAGAATGAAAGAAACCGGAAATAGCGTGACAAACAATCAAAAGTGGGAAAAATGGAAAGAATGAATGAAAGTGAAAGTTGGATCATTTATCCATCAAAAGGATGAATGAGAGTGAAAGTGTGAAGCAGGAGTCGAGTCGAAAATCAGAAAGATTGAATGATAGAGAGAATGTGATGCGAGATTCGAAAGTTGAATTGGGTTGGATGAGGCAAGAGATGAAATGGATGCAGAGTAAAATTAAGAACATTCGGGTGAAAACAATCAAATCAAGTAGGTATGAAAAAATTAACGAAAGACGAGCAAGTGGCGGTGACTCCATTATTAAAGGTGTGCTGGATGAGAGGATGCACAAGCAGTGGTGAGCTATAAGGGGCTCGCACGAGCCCCTTGTTCTTCTTGTTTACTTTTTCAAAAAAAAAAAAAATTTTTTTTGAAACATTAAGTGACAAACTCATACGGTAACCAAACAAAAATAAGTCTATTGGGCAGCATATAGATTATTTGGAATTATTGTTTCAACTCCTCTATAACGAATGCACCCAAGTTTGAAAATAAAATAAGCACATGCGCTATCTTTACTCTTCTCCCTTCTGGTAGCCAATCAAATGTATTATAAAAGATTTCATTCTTATTATATTTTGATAGTTAAAAATGTTTTTCTTATGTAAGATAAATTAACACAGTTGATTGTGTGCAGTGGTGTAGCTAGGGGGGGGTGCGGAGGGGAGGCACTTTGAACCTTTTTGAACTTTTGCAGTTAATTCTAAAATACAGTCTCGAGAACTCAGTTCCAACTATTGTAATACTACTGCGAATTTTCCTCACAATTGCTGTAAGTGGTGCTAGCTGTGAGAGCAGATTTTCTAAATAAAATATGATTAAGAATTACCTACATTACTATGAAATAGACTTCGCCAATGTCATCGACGATTTCCTTAAAAGAAAAGCAAGAAAAATAACATTTTAGAAAGTTGAAATTAAAGTTTTACTTCAAAAATAAACATAGTGTTTTAATTATTTCCCTATACGTCGTTTTGACTTTTGTAATATTTTTGGTGGATATTGAGAGGGGCAGCAAAAGCTCTGGCTACGCCACTGATTATGTGCAAATATTTCATGTTTAGATCATGAAATATTTGTTCCAAAATGATAGCCTTTAGAGGTTGATTGTCCTCTCATACTTTTTGATTGGAATTTGTACACAAGCTGTATTAATATAAGTTTTTGTGTGAAATATGGCTTTTTTTTTTTTTTTTTTTTTTTTTTTGCTCGACAACGCGAGCCCCTTGTTAAAATTTTCATAGCTCATTGTATATAAGGAGGGAGCGAGCAAAGGAGTTGATGGTTTTAATAGCTATGAATGACTTGACAGAGGACAAAGAGCATGTCAGAATGGATATTAGGAGGCTGCTTAGACGGATAAAAGAGAGTAGTGTGATGAGATGGTGAGCAAGGATTATGAATGGTATATTAGCTGAAATGTGTGAGGAGAGGGGAGTACAATTTATTAATGTGTGGAATGAGTTTGAAGGATGAAGTGAACTGTATGGGAGCAATGGACTGCATTTGAGTGGTTATGGTGTGAGTCACTTAGAGAGAACTGTTGCTGGAAGGTAGAGAGGTGAGTATAGAGAATGAATCAGATCAAGTGGGAAGTGATGTGGAAGAGCAGGAGAATACGACAGGAGAGATTGATGAGGTGGTTATGAATGAGGAAGTAAGTGGCATGAGTATGGAAAATGAGAGAATGGGTGCAAGATGAACAGAGAAAGAGGGAGGCTCAGGGTGGACACAGCATGAGAAAGGTGGATGCTCCAAGAGGATGTGAGCATGTGCAGGCAGGAAAGGAATAGGATGACCTGGGATCAAGAGGAAACAGATGGAATTGAAGAGGGTTCTAAAATGAATAAGCAGAAAGGGAAATTGCTCCAGTCGAGCATGGGAGAGATCACATCGAATGAGTGTTATCAGTGGAACTAGCTGTTGTGTTTATATACAAATGCTAGAAGTGTAAGAAACAAGGCAGATGAAATGGTTGCACTAATTGAATCTGAAAATTCCAAAATTGTTGGAATAAGTGACACATGGTTAGATGAGGACGACATCCTGACAGGATGTCGTCCTCATGAGATGGACGGATATGGTGTTTTGTGAGGACAGAAGGGGTAAAAAGGAGGGGGAGTGCTATTGATGATAGAAAAAGAGTTATGTCCATACAAAGTAGAGATGCAAGAGGGAAATAGTGCCAGTGGTTTTGAGGCAGCATGGTGTGAGATAAAGGTGAATGAAATGAAATGCTTGGTTGGATGTTGTTATAGACCAGGAAATGTGGATGGTAGTGACTATGAAATGTATAATCAAATTAGCCAAGCAAATAAGAAAAGAGTGATCATTATGGGTGATTTTAATTATGGCAATATAGACTGGAATGATGAGATAGCAACTGGAAGTAAAGAAAATGAGTTTCTTGAGTTTTTGAGGGATAACTACCTCAGACAGTATGTAACAGAAGGCACACGAGGATTGAGGGTCTTGGATTTGGTCATCTCATCACAGGATGTAATTATAAATGAAGTGTCAAATCATCCACCAATTGGTGAGTGACCATGAGGTGATTACCTGGGTGGTTGTCAGCAGTGTGAGGACGACCTCTGTAAGAAAAGGGTATATGTGGAACTACAAGGGGGTGATTATGAAGAGCTCAGGAGACAGCTTGCAGGTGTAGCATGGAATGAGGAGTTAGCTGGAAAAGAGATCAATGCAGCTTGGGGGATTTTCAAAAACTATCTAGTCGATGCAATGTCTAAATGTATTCCAAGGGAAAGAAGATTAAATAAGGTAGGTGTGAAATGGATGAATAAAGAAATTAAGCATGTGATACAGAGAAAAAGGGCATTATGGAGGCAGCATAAGAGAAGTGGAAATAATCAATTCCGTGAGGATTACAAAAACCAGGCAAGGTAGGTGACTTGGTTGGTGAGGGTAGCTAAAGAGAGGTATGAACAGCAGTTAGCTAGTGAAGCCAAAAAGAATCCTAAGGAGATCTTTTGATATGTAGCCAGCAAAAGAAAGAATAATTATAGAAGGATGACATTGATTGGAGAAAATGGTATAAAGACAGCTGTTGCAGAAGGTGTGGTAGAGATACTTGATAAGCAGTTTCATAAAGGTCTTTCAATCTTGTGAATGTCACTTCATGGAGAGATTGAGAGCAGTTGATGGGGAAGACTGACTGTAAGTGAGCAAGAGATGCATGGAGAGTTGAGAAAACTAGATGTAAATAAGACTGTGGGACTTGATAATATGTCACCACGTATTCTGAAGAAATGTGCCAGGGAGTTGACGCTGGCCTTGACATATTTTTTTTAATACGAGTCTTGCACTGGGTCAAGTTCCTATGGAGTGGAAGGAGGGCAAGATTGTGCCACTTCATAAAGGAGGTGATAGAACTCAAGCATCAAACTATAGGCCTATCTGTGTGTCAGGTAGGCCTATAGTTGTTGGAGAAGCTTGTGGGAACTAGGATTCAGAATTGGGTTGACAACAATGGTATTATCTTTCATGGACAGCATGGATTTACTAAAGGGAGGTCATGTTTTAGTAATATACTTACTTATTACAATAAGGTGACTGCTTCCATGGACAGAGGAGAAGGATACACAGTAATATACTTAGATTTTGCAAAGGCTTTTGATAGATTACCGCATGATAAGTAGATAGTCAAACTAGAGTGGATGGGGTTGGATATTAGATTGGTGCATTGGATTAGAGACTGGCTATCTGATAGGTATCAACAAGTTGCGTATGGGGGAGCGATATCCAGGAAAAGGAAAGTTACTAGTGGTGTGCCTCAGGGGTCTGTTTTAGGAACATTGCTGTTTAACTTGTATATTAATGATATTGGTGAAGATTTGGATGGAGATATTCAGTTGTTTGCAGATGATGCAAAGTTGGGACAAACTATGAAGAGTAGAGAAGATGTTGTGGCCTTACAAGAAGACTTGAATAAATTTAGTGATTGGGCACGGGAATGGGGATGCAAGTTCAACGTTGCAAAATGTAAGGTTTTAAAATTGGAAAACAAAAATGGGATGCAGAATTTATGCTTGGTGAGGATATATTGTTGGAGGTGGATGAAATAAGAGATCTGGGGATGATAGTGAATAAGGATCTGAAATTTAGGGGACACATAGCCAAAATTGTGAAGACAACACAAAGGCTTCTGGGAATGATGCAGAGGACTCCAACTTGTAGAAGTAGGGAGATTCTTGTTCCATTGCATAAGGCTTTGATTATTGACCAAATCTGCACATAGTCCATGTGCAGATTTGGTCAACTGGTTTTCAAAAGGATGAAGAGATGTTGGAAAGGGTCCAGAGGTGACCGACTAAGGTAGTTTCTAACCTCTGAAACGTCGAGAAGAAAGATTGAGAAGATGCAACTTGCAGAATCTGGTGGACAGGAGGAAAAGGGGAGATATGATAGAGACCTACAAGTTATTAAGGGTTGTTATAGGATCAATGCTGGAGAGGTTCCACAGAAAATAGTGGGAGATCAGGGGAGAACCAGAGGTCATCCCTGGAAACTGTATAAAGAGGGTGTGAGTAGGGGAGTGAGAAGCAGGTTTTTTTTTTCATGCAGAGTTGTGAATGATTGGAATGCCTTGCCTGAGAGTGTGTGGCGTCCGCAGAGAATTTGAGTGTGTTTAAAGCATGGTATGATGAGCTATGTGTTTGATAAAAGGACCTCCTAGATGAGTCTTTGACTCCACGGGGTCTTGGGTAATAATAATAATAGAACAGATCTAATGGCTTTATGGTTTTTTGCAAACCTATGTACTATGTATGAGAATTATATCTATATCATCTCTCTCACAAGAAGGGTGATAAAGACTCCTCACCCATACAGTCCAGCATGCCAGCTCTTAGCATCACACTTATCAACATCGAGGCTACATTTGTATGAAGCAGCCAGGACTAAAAATTAGTTGAACTGGTGATTAAAAAGTACACAACCCATAACCCAATCAAAAGAAACAATTACTATCTTTTAATTTCAAAGGAATCTTGGAGAGAATCAGAAAAATATTCTTCATAAACTCTACCTATATTTTCACTCTATATCCTGTTTATATTCCTTGTACTTGTGATTCATTTGACACTGGGACTATCAGCAGTAGTTGAGAGAGAGAGAGAGAGAGAGGAACATAAGGTTTCTTGAAACAGAAAAGTCTGGCCTAATACACCACACTATACAAATTAGCCATAGAGTGGAACCAGATGCAAATATTATTTAAAAGCTCCATTTTGAAAGGTCATTCAAGAAAAATCATGAAGCATTTACTCACAGACTGAACTTAAATTAACTGTATTAAATTCTGGGAAACTGCTAATGTTATCTGCCATATATATCTCATAGACCAACAGTTTATCATCAAAGACCATACAGCAACTGCTAGCAAATGTAAAAAGCACTTGATAATGAGCAAAGAGAAAGACGAAGAAATATAGTTTATTCAACCAGTTTCCTAACCAATGTGGCATACATCATCGGGAATAAAATGTAAATTTGAAAAAAAACTTGTATTAACAGATTGATTCCTAAAACAAATTGTCACATATAACCTTTAAATTGAAGGTGAACATTGTATCAAACGTGGCTTATTGTTAAGCCTGTGCTATGTAATATCTATCAACCTAGTTCAGATTTTTAGGTTTTTAATGTATGCTGACAAAAGCTGTTTAACAGAGACCTTGGTTTTTGTTGCGCTGTGTTGGTTGTCATTTCAGTAGCCCTATTTGAATTTATACACACAGCCACTGAATTCAATATATGGCATTATTGTGAGTTTCCAAAGTATCTGATGTTTTTCCATTGGGGATGAGATGCTAGGCCAGATTTATGTTCTGCTATTTTCCCACATCTTTAATGTTCTTTCATGTAAATATCCTGAACTTCCCACCTGTCTGACATAACAGATGCTACACACACACACACACACAAATTGTATATACACTTGGTCTCATTATTAGAACATACACTTTTCTATTGTTAATTTTAAACATATTAGTCTTACTGCTGTTAGTTCTACTCATCAGATAATGGTGCCTGAATCAAGACCAAAACATTAGCCAGTTGATTAACATTTTTATGTATAATTCTCATCTATTAATTCAATATTAACTATTATAGAAAGTACTCATATTTTACCTCCTACTTTTGAAATACATGGCAATTTTCAGAAAGAAATATCTTATGCTAAAAGGATTTTCATTATGTATCAAAAGTATTAAGTTTTTTGGTACCTAGCCAGGACAGTTCTCAAAATATGGAATTGCTATGGTAACCAATACAAGATATAGTCTTACCAAATTTAGGGCCAGAGTTTATGGATTTCTTGCCTTCAGAGGTGCTGCTGTTGCTGCTGGCAGTAGATAAGGTGGGAGATGGGTGCCGTTTCCGAGTTTGTACCACAGTAACACCTTGTTAAAATATTAGGAAATTTAGTAAGAAGAAAGATTTAGAAAGATGACAGGACATTATAACACCTGTCATAGTTTCATTAACCAGGCAAGTAGAATACAAGTATTAGTATTTGGAACAATGGGTAATTATTAAGAAGCATTGCAGCTCAAGCATTAAAGTGATGATACAAGTTAGCATAAATAGTTCTGTTAAAGAGCTTTAAGTTTAATTTCCATGTAGTAATAATTATTTCAATGAATCTTAGTTTTAAATGGCAATAACTGTTAAATATGCATACCACTATCAATTAGTATCTAAACATTATTCTTATAATGCACCAAGTCTCCATCCTTTGAAATTATCACACAACTTATTACAAAATGAATCAATTCAGGCTGGCATCTAGTATCATTACTACTAGAGTAACTTGACAAATTACAAACTTTGATACAATTATTGTTATAACTGTTATACTCAAATTGATACAATGCCCCTTATACATTATCAAAATCATTCAGTCTTTGCATTATCAGTGTTGCATCACAACATTGATAATGCAAGCCTTCTTATACTTCTTTCACTTATATCTTTATGCACTTTCCAGGGAAGGCCTCTCAATCTCAAGCCCCTCATACCTTAACAAAATCATTCAGTCTTTGCATTATCAGTGTTGTTGCATCACAACATTGATAATGTGTTCCAGTCAACTGCCACTCTCCAAGTAAAAAAACATCCTTCTTATACTTCTTTCACTTATCTTTATGCACTTTCCAGGGAAGGCCTCTCAATCTCTCTCTTTTCCTCCCACTCTCCCCTTCAAATAGAAAAATTTTTCTGATATTAGGTAAACTCTTATAACAGAAATGTTTAATCCTGCTGACTCTTTTTCTATTTACTAGGCTCTGCTCTGCAGTTTAATCTAGGATTTCCATATTACAAAAACTACTCAACCCCTATCTACATACAGCAGTTCAAGCAGATTGTGATCAAAGCCTTCTATGATGGAACTCTGTATCAACACCTTCACCATAGCAGAATTCTGTGTTGTTTTTAGCACCTTAGTATACACCCTTGAAATTTATCCATCATTTCGAGATTCCTTGAATAATGCACTATATTTCTCATAGCACAGGTCAGTATAACATGCAGGCATGTATCAATGAACCAGCTAACACAGAGCCTACCTTCAATTTTAGCCTTGCCTTAATATCACAGATTACACTACAGTGTGTGGGTATTTATACCTTTTATCACTGAATTTCTTATCAAAATTATAAAGAGAAAACCAATATTTATATAATCCAATGTTTCCTAGCTTAAACTGAAATTGTCAAGGAAATATTACAGCAGTTAATCACTGCATATTCTCAAGTTCACATGCATGCACCCTAAAAAGTAACAGCCAGCCTGCTGCTATACAGTCTGACTACTCATAGAATTACAACTTATTGCAATTCTTTCTATGCTAGTTGATTCTTGAAGACCATTGTTTCACATATCTAGTTTAGAATTAAACCATCTGCCCTTTCACAACTGGAAGCCAGACTTGATGATTGAGTGAATAAGACTGTTGCAGTGCAACAAGTTGTGGGTTCAAATCCCACTGTGACATGTATATCTGTTAAAGCTATTTTAGGTGGTGGATAATTTTCAGTCTGGTGTGACACCTTGCATAACAAAGGCCAGAAATGGCTTCAAAAAGTATGCTTGGTCTCTGGAGCAAAATTCCTAAGCCTTTTAGTCCACTGTATTTAATGCACTATAGATTGCTAACCTTTCATGGCTGGAATTGCCATATAAAACTTCCAGGAAAAGCCTTCTAATCGAAGAATTTTCCTTGGAAGTGTTCATGGAATGTTTCTGGGATTTATGAAGTTATTCTCCATGTAGATTATACTACATATTGTGTTATTGTAATGCATTCAGCATTGTTTGTAAACTTATAATAGTGGATCAGCAACATGGATGGGCTAAGGATAAGATAATCTGAAAGCCCTGCTGTTGAGATTAAATTAAACTAAATTAAACAGGACTTTTTTTTTCTTTCAAGCCACTAAGCCTCCACTAAGCAAGGCAGTGTTCTCACACCAAGTAAAATGATGTTTATTTGTCACCTACAAGCATTTACAAAACATCAATACCACAGTAGCATTTGATTGAATTTTTTTTGTATATCATAGCATACTAAAAATTATATATCATCATTAATTTCCTGATATGTACCCCCCAAGGAGTGTTCAGGTTACTATGACAGCACTACATGATTAAGTTTACATTATTATTAATCTCCTATCAACAATTTTCCTCCAAATGAGTCTATTACTTGTAAGCATTAATACTGTTATATCTAACATTTCAGTTTTCTAAGGCAGTTCTGAGTGAATAAATCCACCTAGACCTTGGTCTTCTTCTGGATATCTTTCCTGTCATTTTTCACATCAAACACTTGTTTTGCTAACCTTTCCTCACCCATTCTATTTAAGTGGCCATACCACCTTAAATTAGCTCTGCTTACACATTATTGAATACTAATAGTGTCAAGTTCCTTTCTAATATCTTCATTTTTAATATGATTTTGCCATTGATACCATCAGTTCACTTCCTTAATTTTTCTCAGAACCCTCATATCCGTGGTCTCTAGTCTTTGATCAAATGCTCTCTCTCTCTCTCTATATATATATATATGTATGATAAAATTATATATATATATATATATATATATATATATATATATATGATAAAATATAATAAGTACTGAGAATGACTCCAGCAAGTCATAAATGTAAAGAGCACAGTAGGAAAGCAATATGGTGTGTCAAGACAAGTTACTGCTTGTATGGACAAGGTTACATCTACTCAAGACTAATAATAGCTTAGCATTGTCAGCAAAAGTTATCATTATGCATTACATTTCATGATATCAGAGAATGAAAAATAGTTTCCCCATCCTTTATTTCATTGTTACAAATAACAAATACCATCATCAGCATTCATTATTTGGAATCATGGAGACAAAGTATTGTGTCAACATTTTAACCTTGTAATGCATGCTGTAGCTTACTACACTGATGTAGCATATATCCCAATGGGGTGTGTGTATTCCTGATGAAGACCTTGATATAAAGGTTGGGATGTGTAGCTTTAAGTTAAGTTTAAGTAAAGCAAGCGCTCTAGCTGTATGCTAAGGCTTAAGGACATCATGTTGGGGGTTTAATGGAGGTATCGACAGCACTAAGAAAGAATTAAAAACTAATTTTAATACTTCCAATATTTTATCTCAGTCACTGAGACATCTTCAGGGAGTACAAATAACACTTGTAATACATACACATGCAGAGAGATAACACAATTCTCAACACTTACATCCCACTAAAATATAGGTTAAAAAATTAAAAAGTATGCCTAAAAAAGTATCATCCTGGTCACGAGACATCACAAAAAACTCAAATCCTTTGGTTCTCATCTCCCCCCCCCCTCCCCTGATGTATGGTTTACTTAAAATCCATAAACCCAATCTCTCCCCTCCCAAGGCCTATAGTAAATGCCACTGATGCTCCATGCTACAAATTGTCAAAACAGCTGGTAAACTCTCTTACCCCCCCCCCCCCTCACTGGGGGTAAAAAAAACTACCCATTTTAAAACTTTGATTGAAAATCTAACTCTAAATAATACGGATACAGCTAATTCTCTTTTTACACGATTTCGAAATAACACAGTTTAGAAAACAAAAGCAAGTCTATTTTTAGACTGAATATTTTGATTTAACATGGTTCAAATGGTGCTTATTTTTAAAATTTCTGTTTGGATTCAGTTCTGTTAAATAGGATATTTCCATATTAATTATCATTTCCTAGAACAGTATATATGTATTTAAACTTGAATTTGGAGAACTCCCTCAATGTTTTAATATCAGGGATTACTCTAAGCTACAGAATGTAGACAATTGTGGTGACAACAAAAAAATCCATTTTTGTAGTTACGATTCCCTGAAGTTAAGCTGATAGATGATCTAGTCTAGGATAAACTGGATGTTCACTTATATTCACTTGCCATTAGTTCCTGGAAGCAGATGGATGCTATGTTGATTCCTCAGAGTTAAATTGATCCATTATGGGAGGCCAGACTAAATAAACTGCTTGGAAGGAGTTAAGCTGTTTGCTAAACAATCATTTCTTGTTTACAATTTGAAATGGTTACATGTCTTGTGTTTTGTTCATGCAATAGAGTTCGTGTCTAAGACCATGGGCAAGGCAATGAAAGGTATGGATTTTAACACATTAAGTAACACTGCAAGGCAAACAAAAAAGGTTGGGTTACAAAAGAAATTTTTAATGAATGGTTCAATGTTTTGTTTCAGAAGTTAAACACTATTTGATGGGGAAAAAAAATCTGGATTTTAAAGTTTTATTCATTATAGACAGTGTGCCTGACCATCCTGTTTTAGAACAACCAAATGTGGAATTTTGTTTTCTGCCACCTAATACAACCACTAGACCAGGGTGTGATCGCTACCTTCAAAACTTACCAAATAAGAAGAACATTCCAATACATTTAGGATAAACTAGATAAGAATAATCTACTGACAGTTATTTTATTGTGGAAGGAATTTTCTATTTTCGATTGCATCAAACTTGATAAGTTGGTGTTATCAGAATTGAAACCAAGTTTAAATGCATGCTGGAAAGCTACTTGGCCAAAATGTGTGAAAAAGAAAAAAGTGATGATGATGAAGAGATTCCACTCACTGCAAGATTAATTAAAGAAGGGCTTCAAATGGCTAGTAAATTGCAAAGTAATTTTCTTACACATGATCCAAATACTGAACGAGCTGAACAGTTTAAACATGAACTGAAGTCATGTATGAAGCGGAAGAATTATACAAAGATCTAATCAAAACAGGATATCAATGATTAATTACGGATTTCGTGGTAAAAAAAAAAATCAACCTTCAAAATTATTGAAAATTAGTGCTAATTTAGTTCCTTTTACTGAAGAAAAAATTTTGCTATTCCAGTATGAACAGGACAGCCAAAGGGTTTCAAGTGATGGAAGTGATTTAATTCCAGTCTCACACAAAAGGATATGGCTACTATCAGAAAGTGATGGCAAATAAAATTTATTTGTTTTATTAATGACAAAATATTTTCTTTAAGAAAGATACATATGTATATACATTAAATAAGTATTTAAAATAAAAATTATTCCATTAAAATTAAACAGTATTTTATTCAATGATTTTCATATGTTTTGTTTGAAAATAACTTATTGTTCGTATCGGGTTTTCACCTCTGGAACTATTCTATTTTTCCATATGCACTGTATTCTTTTTTACAGAGTTTCATTTACACGGATTTTTCTGGAACCAATCTACCATGTAAATGGATAATGGGTGTATATTGGTAAGCTTTGACATCATTTCACTGTTTACCAATATTTCCTTGAATGACATCTTAACACTTAAAAAACGTTTTTCTTTCTGAATATCTTAAATCTCTTTTCCTTTGCCATCAATTCTTTTTTTTTTTGAGGAACAAAATTTACCCCCCCCCCCTCACCCCTGTCAATTTTTAGATGGAAAATTTTGAAAAACAAGCCACAGATTCAACTCCAAAACCAGACCTATCTGGCTAAGATACTTAGATGATGTGTTCTTAATTTGACTTATGGCCCAAACACATTACACTCCTTCCTCTGTCACCTCAACAGTCTACATCCAAGAATCCAGTTTATGATTGAAAAGGAAAATAACAGTTTATCCTTCCTAGACACCTTAGTGACATGCCTTCCAAATGGTAACCTCTCCTTCACTGTATGTAGAAAACCCACTCACACAGGCAGATACATTCACAAATTTTCCCAACACCCCTCTCAACAATATGGCATCATTAAAACTAACTAGTAGAGCCTATAATTTTTGTTCTAGTGGAACCTCTCTTTCATCTGAACTCAACCATACACACAACACTTTCCTATCCAATGGGTACAGTGCTTACAGAATTAAAGATAATCACTTGTCCCCCAAGTCATCGGGCATCTCTTCAGAAATGCTATCACCATCCCCTACATCCAGGGTACACAGGGGAAAAAAGTCAGGTCTATATTTAAACCCACCAGAAACTTGCTATCCTTATCTGTTCCAACAAAGATCAGCTCCCTCCTCTCTCAGTGCCTGGAATATATAAAGTACCCTGTTCCTCCAAGTTGGCTTATTTTGGATAGACAGATAGATCAGCCATCATCCATTTAGATGAACACAAATTTACATTTGCAGTCATGACTATGGCCAATTTGCTCTTATAGACCACATATTGGATACAACTCATTTGGGAAGAAACCTACCATGCTCCACCACAGTAAATTTAAAAAAGAAAGATTATTTTTGGAATCTGCAGCAGTACTCAGAAATCAATCTAATTTAAACAAATATGGGTGCATAAAACTTCCCAAAATTTAGGAAACAATAATATTCAGAGGTCACAATTACATTCACCACCTACCAATACCCATAGAGGGCACACCACTTAGATAGGACTTTAAGAGTCGCCCATGTGTTTCAATGAGTATTGTGTTGTTTTTGTGTATGTGTGTTACAAATGTTATTTATATTCCCTGAATGTCTCAGTGACAGATGAAATATTGGAAGCATTAAAATTAGTTTTTAATCCTTACTTAGTGCTGTCAATACTCCATTAAACCTCCAACATCAAGTGCTCTGACACAGGACTGGCTCAATGATTCTACACAATAACCCTCCCCAAGACACACGAGAGATTGTCCACATACACATCAGTGCTGTATATGGGGAATTGTTTAAGGAGAAAAGAAGACAAAAAAAAAACTGTTTCAATGAGTTATGAAAGGAACACTGACAGACAGGATGAAAGAAGATGAGAACAAGAAGCGGGTTAAATAAGTTTAAAGCTGGACAATGAATACTGACAGCAGTTGTTTGTATTTTTACAGGCTTAAAGGAGAGTGGATGAATGATGGCAGCCAGTGCAATAGAACAGCGCTTATGAAAATATCAATGGAAAATCATTAGAGTGGGCTATTCACCAGACACTCTTTTCTGTTTAATCTCAAGTATTTTAAGGAGATTTTGATGCACTGACACTCCAAATACAAGAACAATAATCTAAGGTTGGGCAGATTTAGGATTTAACAAAGTGAGCAGTTGTATAGGTGATCAAAAGAAAAAAAATGGACTTTTATTTTTTTTTTATTAATAGGCTGAATATAGGCTCATTTACATGCTGTAGGGTAGATAATGCTGGTTGAGTATGAAAGATTTTAAAGATACAAGATGGGTTTTGATTCTAGAGTACAAATTTTAAACTGGACACTGTAATTTGCCTTGGTTATCTATGCAAGGGAAGAATGATTCCAGCAGCCAGCCTTATTTTTTATGGTACAATCTGAATATAAGAGAAGTGGTATGCATTACCTTCTGTGTAAAACACAATATGATACTTGAAATACATTTATACTAATAGACTTTGCATAAATATTTGGTGAAAATCCAGTAACTATCTACAGGAAGTGGATATCCAACAACTGGATGTCCACTTTCAAAAATTATTCAGTTTATTCTATGTTTATTATTTTTATTTTAGGACATTGTTCAGTAATATATATATATATATATATATATATATATATATATACACACATATATACACTACTTCATAGCATGGTTCTATGTTTTAGGTAATGTTAAGTAATTTTAAAGAAGGCTTTTAAACATCTCACAAGAAAACTGTTTCAATGAGTTATGAAAGGAATTCATTGGAAATTATCTACTTCCCCCCCCCCTTTCTTTCAATCATTTTTATAGCGAATTAACATTCAAGAAATTGTTTGAAGAATTGCCAGTCATAAAATTTTTGTTCAGTGATTTGTTTATTCAATAAATTTTTATAATAAGTTGATCAAGCTATAGAAATCAAAACTCTTTTCTTATTTTATACTGGAAATTCAGCATAAATAGCTCATTCATAATACTAACGTATGAGAGCTTTATGACCTTTTGTAGATGGGATGCACATAAAAAAATAATAAATAGGATAACTTACCTCCAAACTTAGAAACATGTGATATTTCTTTGTTCTAACACTGACCTGTGAGTGATGTGACCTGTTCAACTGACTTTTCTTCCTTAACTTTCCATCTGAGTCATTCCATTTATATCATTATCTTTCAAGTAATTTGTGTCATATCCCATCAACTTTTAATCTTGATATGCACTGCGTTAATATTTTTCTTTTAGAATTTCATGGTATAAGCTTATGGAGCCTCCATAGCTCAGCTGGTATAGATGAGCTGTTTGGTTGGAAAGACTGGTTCAAATCTTCTCTATGATGAGAGGAACCTTTATTAGGCGTTTTCAATCAAATTGTGAGTTAACTGGTCTCATACATTTGGAAACTTAGGTTTTTCATCCTTCAAAACAGGCAAAGTAGTCCCATTTATTTTTATTTATTTGTATGGAGTTTCCTCCCTTTTTCTCTCCCGTCCCTATTGGGGCGAGTTGAGCCCCCCCCTTCTCATGGGGGGTTAAGTATTTATGGCTGTAGATCCATGTGTGTTCACGGGGCTGGTTTGCCTGCTTGTGGGATGAAAAACGCCAGATAAACTGGTGGAAAAAACCCTACTGCCTGTGCCCAAGACCAGCTAACTTGGCTATGTCTGAGGAAGATCCTCAAATTCCTCACGTCTTCGATGGGAACTGAACTTGGGACACGCCTTCCCCAGTCATATGGTTGCAGAGCGCACAGCCACTAGGCTAACTGTGTGGACAGTGGTCCCATAAACATGCATATCTAAAGACATAGGATACCATGACACAGCAGAGATTAGAGCTTCACCATTTTTATTTTTCTACTGCAATTATGGATCTTGGGTAAAGATCCATAATAGTCAACCTCCTGGATGAAGAATGACAGTTTACAGGACAATACAAGTTTATGGATGATTATGAGTTTGAGTTGTCTCATTAGAAATTGGTACAGGAATACTAGGGAAAGCAGTTGAGAGAGGTTTTTATTATTACTGCATGAGCACTTCCATGGAATCCAAACACTAATCATGGGAGATGCAATCTATCAACATAATGTCTATCATACCTCTCCTCGAAACCATTAACAGACAAAGCACTCAACTGATTCAGCAACCATTCCATCCATTCATCACTCTTCAAGTGAAAAATCTAGTCCTCATGCTCTTGCTAACCACACTCTTATCCAACTTCCAGGAATGTTTTCTTGTTCTGTCTCCTCTAGCCAAGTGCTGAAACATATCCCCTGCATGAATCTTATAAAAGCTCCTAAGTAATTTAAATGTTTCTATCATCTCCCCCACCCCTGTTTCACTATTAACCAACTTTTGCAATATGTCCTCTAAACTTCAGCTCTCTATCTACTACTACTACTCCCAAATCCCTAGTTTCATCAATTTCCTGGAGTATAGTTCCCTCAATGTAGTACACACAACTTGTAATTTTTGTATCCCAAAATGCATAACTTTACACTTTTCCACATTAAATACGTTCATTGTTTTGCCTATACTGTCAGCCCATTCAAATCATTCTGCAAGCTCTCTACATCATCTTGATTAACTATTACCCTACCCAACTTTGCATCATCAGCAAACAGCTGGGCTTTTATTCTGGAGACAGAATATGTGACTAACAGATAAGCTTATCTAGATGGTTATTCGTTACTTATTTTTAACGGTATTAACAACACCAAACAATTTTATCAAAAGATGTTTTATTAACTGCTTATATTTCGCTGAATTTCAAATCGGCATCATCAGAGCACAACATAGCTAGTATACGCGACAGTGAGTAAGTGAAACAATACAATTGTAATAAACAAAAGATCTAAAGTCCTATTTTTGGTGCCCTCTAATGTTGTTAAAATAAACAAAAACAAAAAAAAAACATTACAGCTATGTGGAAGTTACTTTTACAATAAGTGTCCCAAATTTTTGGCAAGTTAATGCAACCATATTTGTTTAGGTTAGGAGAATTCTTCAAAGCCATGGCTGACTCAAAAAATAATCTTTCACATCTATAATGGCTTCTAATAGCACATTCGTTTTCTTCCATCTAATCCTGTGTGAAGGGGTATCCAATGCATGGTCTGCTAGTCCTGACTTGCTATAGTAATAGTAGCAAATATACTTTTTATCAGGTGGATGTTAACTGATCTTCCTGTTTGTCCATAGTAGTCCAAGTCACAGGAAACTTCATACACTCCAGGGTGTGTTAGAGGTTGAAGTTTATCCTTAGGTGAGAAGATCAGAGTTGTTGTTAAACCCCATGTTAAAATGTGGTGCAAAGGCCATGTTTCATCAGTACTTTGATTATCTTTTCTGATGTACCTCTGACATAGGGAATAGAAATGGTAGTGTTGTGTTCCTGTGTATTAGGGCAGGGAGAGATAATAGGGCTATGGAGTATTTTATCTATTTTGTAGGGATTGTAGCTGTTAGCCAAGAACGTATGGCGCAGATATTTGAGTTCTTGAGTTCATCATCCAGTTCAACAGTATGGCATTTGAAGTGTTTTTAAAATGCCATACTGTTGAACTGGATGATGATGTGATTGTTTGTGTAGGTGTCTTCCTTTGTGTGTTGGCTTTCTGTAAATGAAAAAAGATAGTGATCCATCTGAAAGGCAGGTGACTAATGTGTTAAGAAATGGTAAACAGTTATTTGATTCTTTTTCTACTTTGAAGTGGATTTTGGGGTGTTGGTGTTTAGGTAGGTGACAAACACATCATCTACATAGCATAACCACACTAATGGCTTGTATAATAAATTTAGTTTAATCCTTTATCCAAGTATAAGCAAACAAAGTTTGCACCTGAAGCATCTTCAGGACTGAGGCAACTCATGATAAAGGTGGAACCAAGCTCTCAATCACTCCTTGTCCTAGTATCTCCCATAATGCAAAGCACATCTCCTTGTGGACATGTATAATGCTATGCATTAAGGGAAGGGCCGCTAATCAGACCGGTTTCGAATTTATTGAGGTCTTGTCAGTGGGAGCCAGACCATAGTGATACTAAGGCAGAAGCAATGAAGAAGTCATGTTTACCTATACAAATTGCCAAAAGGTGTTTCACCTTATTAAATTACTCTGGATTTAGAGAAAGATGTTGGAAGTTTTTTTTTTCCCCACTTGGTTAGACTATAATAAATTTAGTTTAATCCTTTATCCAAGTGTAAGCAAACAAAGTTTGCACCTGAAGTATCTTCAGGACTGAGGCAACTCATGGTAAAGGTGGACCAAGTTCTCATCACTCCTTGTCTTAGTATCTCCCATAATGCAGAGCATTATATATGCTGTATAACATTATACATGTCTGCAAGGAGATGTGCTTTGCATTATGGGAGATACTAAGACAACGAGTGATGAGAGCTTGGTCCACCTTTACCATGAGATGCCTCAGTCCTGAAGACTTCAGGTGCAAACTTTGTTTGCTTACATTTGTATAAAGGATTAAACTAAATTTATTATAGTCTAACCATGTGGGGAAAAAAAATTTCAAAGTGTTTCATGTAAAAGTTTGCTAAAGGGGGTGAGAGGGGGGAACCCATAGCAGTGCTATTAATCTGTTTCTAGATTTTTCCTCCCCATGTAAAGTAACCCGCATACATAGTAAATTTGAATAATTCAGAGATATCAGGGGAAAATTTAGACTTGATTAAATCAAGGGTGTCTGTCATTGGTAAATAAAGAGGTGACATCAAAACTATGTCTGAATTTTTAAGGATGTGATTTTCAAGTAGTGTTTTGAAATGGACTGAATTTACTATGTATATTCAATAGTCAATAGCACAGAAGTAGGAGAGTTGCCAGTGGGGGGGAAGCGACTTGGCTAACTGTTGGGCCAGTTTATACAAGGGACTATCTATGCTATTGACTATGGGGGCATAGGGGGATATTAGGTTTGTGGATTTTTGGTAATCCATACATACGAGGCAGTTTAACATGCACTGGTTTTATTTTTTTGATGATTTCTTTTGGCCAGGAAGTCACTTTTTTCTTTTGAGACATAGTGAGATCTTCTTGGGAGCTTTCTGAAGTCTCCTAAAGATAATACTCCTTTTTCAAAAAATATCCAGATATTTAAAAAATCTATTGTTCTGATGGTAAACTTTAAACAGGGCAAAGTGGCTAAAGTTGTGAAACGAAAAAAGTGATCATCTTTTAAGGTCTACAATGCCTTAAAAGATTTTCTTGATGCATCATTAAGGAACCTAGTGAGATTATTCCTCACATGGCTGAGAAAGTTGTTCCTTCAGAGTCTACTGTAAACCTACACATACACAAAGACTCATACTATCTGTTTGGCCTTCCTGCTAGCATGCATATTGACTTAATAGTTTATTAGCTAATAAATTTAGTCAGTAATTATTATCTTTAGACGTGTTTTCTCCCATAAACATCAATCAATATGAGTCATACTACCAACCAACACAAAAACTAGATGTCACCAGCACTCTCAAAACCAGAGCTCTACTAATTGAGTTTCAAATAATGAGCAAAACATTTATAAAGAATAATAACAACAGGAAAACAATCAATGGAATCTTTCTCAAAATGTAACAAAAAATTACAATAAGGCTGCAGCCATTCCTTGCATTAGGAGAATATCTGAGAAAAGACACAGAATTCAACAATATTAAGGCTATGTTTAAACCAATAACAAAATTAAAAAGTTTACACAGCTTCTCTAGGGATCTGCTCCACCTCCTTCCCTTGCTCACGTAGAGGTATATCAAATCCAATGCATTGTAACTCACCCTACATAGGGGAAACAGGACATTACAAGCATACGATCCTAGTAAGAAATTAACACAAATGACATATTAAATTCCTTGATTATGGCAAATAAAGGCTTTCTGATCATGCATGTCAAATGTGCTACAGAATTAATTGGAAAGGTAGCTAATTCTTACACTGTACCCAAAAGTTGGTATGAAAGAAAATTTAAAGATCCCTGTGAGATGCTAATCCATCATCCCAATCTGAACAAGAATGATGACTTAACAGCTCCTAGGGTTTGCAAGGCTCATCCACAACCCACATAGCATCTTGGAATAGAACAACAGAACTCCAGAACTCCAAAAATCTCCAGACACAAATTAATTGAAAGAAATAATGTTGTAATTTGCTATTTATTTATTAGTGTCTGGTCTTCCATTCACACCTGAAGCTCCCTTATTTATATTTTACGAAACTTACAGTTGGTGAATCGGTTTAAAATTGTGTGTTAATTAGCTTTAATCTTTTGATAAATGTGTTCACAAATAACTTCATTTAATTCTCTTATTTTTAAGGTAACTGGTAAGAGTTCTTTTATTATTATTTTTTTTTTCATTCAGTTAATTTTATTCAATAGCATTCCATTAACATGGATAAATTTGTAAGCAAAAATAAAATTTTGAAGACAATGAAGAAAGTAAAGCTAGTACGTGGAAAGGAAAAAAAAAAAAAAAAAGAAAGAAGAAAGTGAAGCTAGTTTTACCCAGCACATCAGCAGCTGATACCATATCTAGTACTGGTTCTTCTAAAACTAAATTAAAAACTAATGTTCACCATTACGATGAAAATTATTTGTCATTTGGGCTTTATTTCCAGTCAAGAGGATCAGGCACATCCTACATGCATTGTTTGTTTTGAAAAATTAGCAAACAACGCTATGGTTCCAAGTAAATTATAAAGACATTTACAATCTAAACATTCTCACTTGAATGAAAAACTTGCTGAATATTTTAAACGACTTGTACCAGATAAAACTATTCAAGCAAAAAGATGGACTAAATTTGTAACTGTGTCCGAAAAAGCCCAAGAAGCCAGTTACACAATCCAGAAATTGTTGCTAAAAAAATGAAATCTCACACAATTACAGAATCTGTAATTCTGCCAGCATGCTGTAAAATTGTTAATAGCATGTTTGGCAAGGAATATGAAAAGAAGATTTTAAAAATTCTTATGTCAGATAACATCATTTATCAATGTATTCAGGATTTGGCCAAAGATGTTGAGTTGCAAGTGGTATCTCACATTAAAGAAGCAGATATGTTTGCTATTCAGTTGGACGAATCAACTGATGTAACTGGTAAAGCTAAACTTCTAGCCTTCAGTAGATTTATTTATAAGGAAGATATTAAGGAACAGTTTTTATTTTGTCGACCACTCCCGGAAACAATGAAGGGCCAAGATATTTTTGATTTGTTGATAATTACTTGAATTGTCATAAATTGTCTTGGGATTCTTGCATCAGTATTTGCACAGATGGTGTCCGCTCGATGTCAGGAAATGTAAAAGGATTTGTTACACTGGCTCAAAATAAGAATCCTAGAATTATTTTTACACATTGTTTTCTCCACAGAGAAGTACTAGTGTGAAAATCATTGGTACCTGAGCTTAAAAAAGTACTAGACGAGACTATCAAAATGTTAAGAAATTTAAAGCCAGGCTATTACAATCGAGATTGTTTGCAGCACTATGCTCCTCAATGGAAGCTTCTTACACACAGTTAATACATACAGAAGTGAAATGGTTATCTCGTGGACGAGTTTTATCAAGATTTTATGAACTAAAAGAGGAAATTCTCATTTTTTTGAAAACTCAACAATCTGGGTTATCAGATTTTCTTAGTGTAGTAATGTTGCATTTCTTGCTGATTTATTTCAATCTTTAAATATACTTAATAAAAGTATGCAGAGAGAGACTGTGAAAACATTCTTACTTACACTGACAAAATTAATGCATTAAAGGAAAAACTAATGCTTTGGGAAGAAAGAATCAGAAAAGAAAATGCAGTAAATATGTTTGAACTAATGAAAATGTGCAAACTGAATGAAAATCTAATAGATCTAATTTTACAAACCTTAAGATTACTAAATACAAATATTGAAAAATATTTTCCCTCATTTGACATCTTCGATTGGATAAGAGATCTGTTTGTCTTAAGGGCGTGTAAATTGGGAAATTTAAAGATTACAGAAGTGGACAAATTAACAGATATAAGAAATGACAGAGGTTTAAAACTAAATCATTCAACAATAGATGCTACTTTGTTTTGGTTATCTCTAAGAAGTGAATTTCCCAATATTACCAAAAAAGCAATAGAAGTACCTTCCATTCTCCACGTTATATTTGTGCGAATCAAGCTTTTCCGCAATGAATATTATTAAGAACAAGAGTAGATCGCAGTTGGAAGTCTTCGAAGATGATTTAAGAGTATGCCTATCTAAAATTCGACCTCGTACAAAAGACATTCTGAAACAACAAAGCTCAGATATCTCATTAAAATTAACTGCAAGTATGTATATTATTTAATACATTTAATATTCATTTGAAAAAAATTGATAAAAACTTTTAAAAATCATTTTGAGTATTGTTTTTCTTACTCAAAATGTCAAAAATATAGTTTACATTTTTTGGAGCAAAAAAAGGATAAGTAATTACTATTATTAATATATTGTGTATGTAAATCAATCAAAATTATGCCTATTTTTTTGCCAGATCATCAAAAAAATTAAAAGAATATATTTTTAGCGTGCTGCAGAATTTTAATAATTAGTCTAGGTGTACCATATTATGAAACAGGTTGAAAATCACTGGTTACATATAGATCAATATGTAACCAGTGGTCAACATATAATTAACAGATCTTTAAAATAATAGGACTGTAGAGAATTAAACCCTAACCAATAGCAATTGATGCAGTTTCACTTATTTAAGTATTTAATTATTACTTTTTCATTATTTTATTTTTTTTTTTTACGAAAGCTTGTGTCCTGGTGTGTGTATTCCTGATGATGATGATCTTGATATAAAGGTCAAAATGTCAATTGTTATTCAGCAATTGACATTTTGCTGATTTAACAATTAACATTGATATTACATTGCTTAAAGTAAAGTAAGTGCATAATTCTACCGATGAATGCTGATTACCATGCAACAATAAAAGAAAGAATTCTACAAGTCATCCCAGCATATTTATTTTATATGAATCCAATCCAAGATACATTATTACTCTGGGTAAGCTAGGTATATCTAAATCTTGGTACACCCACAGCGCCAATGTACCAAATATAAGTAATACTTGTATTACTTATATACTTATAAGTAAATATTGGTTAGATTGACTCTCTGAATGATACCAGCAGGTTGTGCATGATGAAGCAGTGTCTCAAAAAAAGGAGAGTGACCACCAGTGGCATGCCCAGGGTTCTGTTCTTGGGCCCCTGCTGTTTAACTTGTTTTTAAACGATATATCATATGGACTGACTGGGGATCTGCAGTTGTTTGTTGATGATGCAAAGGTGGAAGACTTATAAGTAGCACTGTTGATGTTAATTCCCTTCAGGAAGATCTGAACAGTCTTTTGACTTGAATAAAGGAGTGGGTTTGTAGTTTTAATATCAATAAGTGCAAAGTGTTGCATTTTGGAGTGCAGAAATATAAGGCTGTGTGTTATATCGATGCTGCCATACTGCAGGAAGTGGATGAGATTAGGGGTTTGGGAGTGATGGTTTACAGTAAACTGAAGTTTAGAGGGCATATTGCTAGTGTTGCAAAGGCTGAACATCATAGTGCTACTATGATAAGTACTCTAACATGTGGGGATAAGGAAGTGGTTGTGCCACTGTATAAGGTACTGGTCAGACCACACTTGGACTATTTTGCTCAGATCTGGTCACCTGGTTTTCAATGTGATATGGAGACATTGGAGAGGGTCCAGAGACTAAGACAATGTGGGAAGATTGGAGTGCTGGCTATGGAGAGAGGTTGAAGAAATGTGGATTGCAGAGTTTGGTGGATAGGAGAAAAAGAGGTGATATGATAGAGATTTAAGTTAGTGAGAGGATTTTATCAGATTAATCCAAAGGGGATTATAAAACGAGTAGAAGTTAAGAGGAGAAGAACCAGAGGTCATCCCTGGAAGTTATGTAAAAGTGTGGTAAAGAGGGGTGTGAGGAGTAGATTTTTTACATGGAGAATTGTCAGTGAATGAAATGCATTACCAGAATGTGTTGTTAATGCAAGGAGTGTTAAGGATTTTAAGATTCTATATGATAATTATGTTGTCATGTTGAATGAACCTCCCATGATGAGTCTGCTGATTCCATGGATGGTAATAATAATAATAATACAAAAATATTCCAGATTGACTGCCATGCACAAAGAATCAGGCAAATATACTACAAACCTGAACTTGAAGTTGGTTCACACTCATGTGACATGGTTCTTAACTGCTCCTCATCTGAAATTACTTTCAAATTTCCCAAATAAGCTTTAACTCTTCGAACCATCTGTGCCTAGAAATAAATTAAAAACCATTGATATAGTAAAGATATTTAGTTCCAAAGCATATTATTATAAGCATGTTAATGAATTTTTTAGCTCTAAATAAGGTTCCTAATAATAATAATACAAAGTGTGATAGTTGTAGTGCCTCGAGTTCTCTAAAAGATAAGAATATACCATAATTGTTTTGATTATTTGTTCGATAAATAATGGCAATGTATTTATAAATCTATAACCAGCACCCTAAAAACTGATCTCCATCCCACATTTAAATGGGGTGATGACAACCTATTCACCTTCAATGCTTCCAAAATACATATTTTCTCCTCCTACTCTCACAAGAAAGACTTTAGTTCTTCTTCTTCTTTGACAACACTCACCTCAAGTCAAGACCAAATTTCTCCTCTTCAACTGACACTTTACTATAGTCTTTCCTAACAAATGCAACTTTTTTAGTATCCATCCTTGATCTCCAAAAAAAATGTAGCTTTTTTTTTTTAAACTCAAGATGTTAACTTTTGAGTTTTAAAAAAAAAAGTCACTTTTTTTTTTCTAGCCACTAACTCTCTAAATCCCAAATCTGTTTGCTTTTAGAATACTGTTAGAATATCGGCTTTCTGAATTATGTAGTGTAACCACTAAAACTTATATATCCACATATGAGCATATGTGGTTAAATACACTGGCCTGGTTAGCCAAGTGGATAGCATACTCACTCTCCAACCAACAGGTTGTGGGTTCAAATCCCATCTGGTGTAAGTGCCTGCTCTAGATGAGCATGATAGCTCTGAGTTATGTCTTGTTATAAAAAAAATATATATATATATATATTCCAGCTGCTTTTCCACACTTGATGTTTAGGGTGGCTTTTTATTCCTCAAGCACTGATATGTACTCCTTATTGCATTCTACTGAATATTTTCTTCCACCATGTTGTCAAAGCTAGTTTCATTTAGCAATCTTTCCAAGTAATTAGTCCAGACATCTAGACCATCTATCTTCAGTTTTCATGCCATCTTTATAATTTGATTTTTTTTACGGCACTCTTTCCTCCATTTCTAAACTTCTTCAAGAGCCTTCAGAACATTTTGCCACCCTCCTGGTATTAATCTTCTATATTCTTACAAAAGTTACTTTTTGTACATTGCTTTGTTACTTTCCTCATTTTTTATACTGTATTCTCTCAGAACCAATACATATTTACTAGGAACTTTCCATATCTTTCTTCTTTTTCTTGATTGCCACTTTCTGATTCCACCATACAGATCTCATTTTTCTATCATTGCAGACAACTTTATTGCATGCCTTGCTGGCTGAATCAGTCTTTTTCAGAGTCTACCACTCACCTTAGACTTTGTGATTTATTTTATCATTTCTGTTTTGTCTGTACAATGTGAAAGATAAATCTTGCTTTAGTACTCACTTTTTATAGTAAAGTGATGGCTCAGCTTCCATGCTCCTACTATGATGCTGAACTTTGAAGGCAGTTGAAAGAATACTTCATAGAATTCTGTTCCATTCAAGTGAAACAAAGGGGGATAGATATTAAGCTTGTGACACGGATAAAAAGTAGCTGAGGAAGAGACTTCAAAGAGTAGTATATGGCGATGTATCCTTAGCTACTACCAAGAGAGTGCAGGTGACCAAGGAGTGTGATGATGAACTTTGGCATTTAATTGTTATGCATTAATGATACAGGGGGAGGAAGGGGGGCTGGTGTGTGTGGAGGGATATCCATTTGTCTGGCAAATATAAAACTAGAGAGTGACAACAGATAATAAAGATGGTGCAAAGACTTTGTAGATGCTTTAAATAAATAAGCATAATGTGACAATAAATGTAAAGTTTTACACTTTGGAACCAAAAGATCATGAGTTTTGTATTATACTCATTGAAATGGATGCAGGAAATTGAAGGCTAAGGAATGGAGAAATAATAAACATGGAGTTTAAGTTCAGTTCAGATGTTGAAGTACACACACACAAGTAGATATAATGCAAATATTATCTCTTCTTATAAGATATATTAGCATGGTTACATCTCAATTACTTCACAGATTTGGTCACTAACATTTCTGGAATGAGAATGTGTGTAAAGGACCCAGAAGCAAGTGACCAAGCAAGATGTGACAGGTCTGTGGAATTCTTCCTATGTGGATTACAAAGTGCAATTGACATGTAGAAAGAGAGGATAAAAAAACACATAACTAAAGAGGATTTTATAAGACTGATGCAAAAGAAATTTTTTAGGATACATGACAAGAAAATAGAGAGAGAGCAAGAGGTAACTCTTGGAAGTTGTGTAAGAGTGTGTTGTCAGGAGCAGTTGTGAGTGCTTTCTTAGTGAAAGAGTAAGGAGAATTATGATAGTTATATGTGAATAATGGTTAGTATTGGTGTCCCATAATGAGTCTTTGGAGTCAAATGAATGGAGAAGCCCATTTAATAATGACAATTAATGATAACAAAAATATAATATAAAGAATTTTTTTTCATGTATAACTAAGTTAAATTTTAAGTTTGAATTTTGTGTGTTTTGTGTGTGTCATGGAAAGTGATCTTAACTCTTATCACCAATATTTTCTGGAACTGTTTATAGTGTTGCAGAGGCAAATTTATATTATTGTAAAACGTTTAATTTTATAAAAGGCAACAACATTACTCATTGATCTATTCTCCAATTTATCTGAAACCAACCTCTTCAAACATCTTTTTAGGATTTGGTTGAGCACTGCTTTTTTTCCTTCTTTTTACTGTTGCAGCATTTGTTGAAGTGACAAAACTATTCAGAGATGCCATTGCAGCTGTTGGTTGAGCCCCTCCAATCTCAAGCATACTAAATAAATCCTGAAAGATTAAAATTTTTAAAACAGTTTCACTAGGATTATTACATCTAATGTATTAAATAGTTTTCAAAAAAATAAATGAGAATGTTCATTGCTATGTTTATGTAGTATATTATTAAAATTTCATACAGTAGGCAAACTGACAAATACAGCACTGTGCATGCACAAGGCACATATATACGAGGGCTGTTCAATAAGTAATAAGACTAATTTTACTGTCGCGAAACCACTCATCACAATATTAATTTCTGTGGAATAAAGAAATGTTGCTGTCTGTATTAACAAAAGAGGTTGATAGATGGCGTATACAGGGCTGATGTGCCAGAGTGTCACGTGACCAAACGCAAGCTTGTCTTGCCGCGCCTACAAGCCGCGACCAGTCGTCGAAATGGAAGCGTCCTTGGAACAGCGTTATGCAATTAAATTTTGTGTGCATTTGCAAAAATTGGCATCAGACACTTTTAACATGATACGCGAAGCTTTCCATGATGAAGCAATGTTGAGGGCAAGTGTTTTTCGCTGGCATAAAACTTTTAAGGAAGGAAGGCAAAATGTGGAAGATCTTGAACGTGAGGGAAGACCTTCAACGTCCATCACAGAAAATGATCAACACAGCAGCGATTACCAAAGGAGGATCGCAGAATTACAGTACGCCAGCTGCATTTGTTGTCCTGAATATTTCTGTGGGAAGTGCTCACTCAATCATGGCTGAACGTTTGGGACTGAAACGTGTTTGCGCCCGATGGATTCCCAAACTCTTGACACCAGAGAAAATGCAGCATCGAGTGGATGTGTGCACAGAATGGAAAGAAAGACTGGAACAAGAAGGCGACAGCTTCTTAAAACGCATCATTACAGCAGATGAAGCTTGGTTGTATCACTATGACCCTACAATGAAACAACAAAGCAGTGAATGGAAGCATCCATCTTCGCCTATCCCCAAGAAAGCATAAACTGTAAAATTGGCTGGTAAAGTTATGACCATAATGTTTTTTGACTATGAAGGCACTGTTTACCAACATGCTGTAGAACCCGGGAATAGTGTAAACGGCTCGTACTATGCGGATGTTTTACGGACAATGGTACAGCACATCAAAAGGAAGCGTCCATTGCTGAAGAATGGCTTCTTATTGCACCACGATAATGCAAGGCCACATATTGCTGGTGGTGTAGTGGACGTTTTGCAGAAGAACAACATAGATATCCTACCACACCCTCCATACAGTCCTGATCTCGCACCGTGCGATTTCTGGCTGTTTCCTCAGCTCAAGAAACCACTAAGAGGCTGCCATTTCGAAAGCAACAAAGCATGTGTAAAAGTTGCGGAGGCAGTTTTGAAAGAACTTTCAAAAAACGGACTTTCACATGTGTTTAAGAAGTGGACGCAACGTTGGGACAAATGCATCGCGTCTCACGGTAGTTACTTCGAAAAAGACCATGTAAATGATAACGATTAAAGGTAATCTGTTTTCTGTATAAATATAGTCATAACTTATTAAACAGCCTCCGTATATAGAAACACACACACACACACACACACACACACTTGCGTGAATTCTACCCACAAAAAGTAGCAGTAAATCTATTGTGTAGTAGCATTAGTAGTGCACGTGTATTAAATATTTTAGACGTATGCAAGTGTATACACACACATGCTATTCTGTAAAAGTTATATGGACATTACTTTTTTTTTTCCCTTTTCAAATACTGCATACTAATGAACTACACAGCATAGCTAGAAAATATACTAAATTGTTGTTTGGTATAATACTAGACAATTTCAACGAAATGTTATCATAAGCTGACATATTACTAAATCAGTTTGTATGATTACTATACACTAGAGCATTTAGAGCTCATCTTTGCTGAAGTTGCTAAAAGATGAAAATATGATAGTGAAAAGAAACTTAAAGCAGACTAAACTGACAGAATGCTAAGAAGGATTCATTGTAAAAATAATTATGGAAACAACTACAGTGTTAGAGGAAAAACTTCAGTTTAATATAAACCAAAATAATCACTTGACGTTTTGACCTCTGCATTAAGGTCATCATCTGGAGTACACACATATATAAAGATATAAGCTGCACTATAATCTACATGGTATGCTAAAGTTACATGGATTTTACATGGGTCAACAATTAAAACTACTGGCCTGACCTCTGATGAAAAAAAAAACCTTACAACATCAATGATAGAGTCCTGTTATTATTATCATCATTATCTATTTGGTTACAAAACTAAATTAACCTAGAGAGTAACATGTTAAAAAAATTACTCATATAAATTCATGTTATCCAAAAAAAGCAATCTGATTAATTGATACTCAACCTCCCCCCCCCATCTCATGGAGTTGTTCTGATTTATGTCCTTTCTATGTGGCATTTCATGGATTGTTCTGTGAAACTGGCCATCATCAATATTCCACTTTTTTCCAACAGTAAAAAAAAAAAACAGCTGCTGACTAACATTCATATTCTTGAGCTTGTAACCTATTCAGCTAACTTCTCTTCCTCTACTTTTATTTCATATACCTCTGTTCTTTGGAACAGCCTCCATAACTATCTTCCTCAAAGATCACAACCTTCAGCTTTTCAAGAAACACATCATTAGATTCTTTATCCTCTTGTTCACACATGGAAATGAGGTGTTATAGGCTTCTACAATGTTTCATGTATGAGGTTTATATTGAAACAAACAAAAAACATCTTTTAAAATAGGATATTTATAAAAATTATGTGGATATTAAATCCAGCATTATTTCAAAGCTGAATATAGAAACTATAAAAGTTTCATATGAAATTTTATATTTTTTATGAAATATGGTATATTTTATGAAATTTGAAATTAGGATAGTTTAAAAATATTTTTAAAGAATTTCAAAAAACTTACATAGGGAGCCGAGCACATATTCATCAGCTGTCTCACTTCCTTGGCAATCATACGTAATTTTTCAAAATTCACCTAAAATTTTTAATTTTAACAGGAACCATTAATGACAGATATTGTTACTATGCCAGTTATATCAAATTATAATTTTTTTTTTGAATGCTCGATATTAAGATTATAGGCATTGTATAGTGAATGATGAACTGAACAAAAGATATTTTAACTATATTTGTTTTATCAGTAAGTTCGTGGGGTTATTTTCCATGCTTCAAAAATGTTTGGCATGTCCACAAACTACATTAATTTGCATTCTTTAGTTCACTTCATCAAAATTAAGTTAAAAAAAAAATGTTCAATATGAGAATGTTATTTAAATCACCCAAAAAAGTTATCAAATAATTTCTGATATCAATTAGATTTCATGTTAACAATGTCACATGTAAGTCATTTTGATCTGGCTGCACACTGTCTTCATATGCTGTCTCTGCTTAGTTAAACTGCTTTTATCAGAGCATAATATGTGTGTGGTTGAATATTAAACCTTGTTTGTATTGCATTATGTGGATGATTGAATCAGCATCTAAGAATCTGTCTATATGAGGAGATACCCAAAAATAACCAAAATTATTATTATTTTTAATATTATTAAAGTTTAAATGCCATATTCTAGTCCCCTTCAAAGTACTCTCCATGTGTGTGTCAATGCACTTGTCCCAACATTTTCTCCACTGCTGGAAAGAAAGTGACATTTCTTTCAGTGAAAGAAAGGTTGCTGGCGGCCATAAATAGTATTCCTCATCAACAAATTGCTGCCCCTTCATGGATTTCTTTATCCGTGGGAATAAAAAAAGTTGCATTGAGAGAGAGAGATCAGATTTTTGTTTTTCTTCTATGTTGTTTTTCCATCAAGAACTGTTGAACAGACAAGGCCATGTGGGATGAAACATTGTCATGGGGAAACAACCAATCTCCACCACTCCACATTTTTGGCCATTTTCGCTGCACATTATCATGCAGTCTTCTCAGAATGTTGAGATAAAAATGTTGGTTCACTGTCTGATCAGGAGGAACAAATTCTTTGTGTACAAATCCATTCACATCAAACAAACAAATCAACATTGTCTTGACGTTTGATCGAACTTGATGTGCTTAGGTCTCATTCAATTTGCATGTTTCCATTGGCTTGATGCTTGTTTTATTTCTGAATCATAACCGTAGCACCAAGACTCATCCCTAGTCACAACTTTTGAAAGTTCTAGTCATTAAGAACTTACTTCTTCAAATTATGACAAATATTCACACATTTTTTTTTTTTTTTTTTTGTCCTTTGTGAGCAAACAAGGCACAAATTTAGTGGACAAATGTTTCATTTGCAAATCTTCTGTTAAAATTCGCTGGCATGAACTCCATGACAAATTCATCTCTTCAGAAACTTGCTCAATGGCCTTTTGACGATCTTAATTGATTGTCTAGCAAACCAGTTCAATGTTTTCATCATTTCTGCTTGTTGAAGATTGGCCAGATCATGTTTGGTCTTCAACTGACATGTCCCCATTTTTGAAACAGGAAAACCACTCATAGACCTGTGTTTTATCTTAGGGGTCATCTATAAAGGCTTGCTGACAAAGCATAACAATAGTTTCAGCTGCAGCTGAAATTTTCAAATAAAATTTCTTTTATTTTCAAAAGGAAATAAAATTGCATATACGCTCTATGTTCCTTGTGGTCAGCCATCACAAAATCGCCAAACTTGCTTGTAAGCACTAACAAAAAGCAGCCAGAACAACAAATAAGTTCACACAGGATGATGCCACTAGCCAGACTTGTGCAGAAAACTGCAAACTCATGATGCCTAGTGGCATTATCCATAACTAGAAAATGCACGCACACCAAGTAAGTTCAGATTCCTGTAAATAAAATTGCACATACACTCTCTGTTCCTTGTGGTCAGCCATCACAAAATTGCCAAACTTGCTTTAAGCACTAAGAAAAAAAACCCTGCCAGATATAAGAGCTAACTATTATGCCTCCAAATGGTGAGTTACCAAGCACTCTTGTCAGAGGTGACAATGCACGTGAGTACTTTAGTGTGGAACTATAATAACTACTTATAATAAACTAAGAAACAGCTTGAAGCAGTGCTTTGTTGTGAGAAATTGCATGGCAGAGGAATCAGCAGTGCATCAAAGTAGTCCAAGGAAGTTTAAAGAAATCAACATCTGGTGGTATACTCAGAATTAGGAGAAATTATTACATCAGAGTTAAATGGGAAAAGAGGGAGTGGATAGAGCATGCAACACTAAATATAAAGATAATTATTATTATTTTATTATTATTATTATTCAGGCCTCCATGGAGTCAAAAGACTCATTGTGGGAGGTCCTTTCTAAGCAACACAGGTCAGTCAAGACTCATCGAGGGAGGTCCCTCCTAGGAAACACAAAGTCTATCATACCACTCCTTAAATGCATTGACCGTTCTTGCTCTCACCAGACCATCAGGCAATGCATTCCATGGTTCAACCACCGCCCTCCATGCAAAGAAACCACTGCTCACCCTCTTTCTCACAGTTTCCTTTCGTAACTTCCAAGGATGACCCCTTGTCATGACTCCTTCCCGCTGTTCAACCAAGCAAAAGAACTCCCTAGTGTCAACCCTGTAACCACCTCTCAACAGTTTAAAAGTCTCAATCATATCACCCCTCCTCTCTACAGTCCACACTCCCTCAGCCGATCCTCATAACTAACATTGTACAGTCCCGACACCATCTTTGTTATCCGCCTTTGTACCCTTTCCACAGTTAATTTATTGCCTTCAAATCCTGGGGACCAGATCTGAGAACAATAGTCCAAGTGTGGTCTGATCAGAATATTATACAATGGAATGATAACCATTTTATCTCTGCACGTCAGTGTCCTTCTCATTATTGCAGCAATCCTCTGCGTTATCTTCACTACCTTTGCAATATGTCCCCTAAATTTCAGGTTTCTATCAATCATCAAACCCAGATCTCTTATCTCTCCTACTTCCTCCAGTTTAACTCCTCCCATAGAGTATGCAGCATCCCATCGATGTGTCCCAAACCTCAAGACCTTACATTTTGCTGCATTAAACTGACATCCCCATTCATTTGCTCATCTATCTAGCTTATTCAAATCCTCTTGCAGGGCTACCACATCTGCACTATTACTAATAACCCTTCCCAGCTTTGCATCATCCGCAAACAACCAAATATCCCCTTGCAATCCATGGACAATGTCATTGATATAAAAGTTAAACAATATAGGTCCCAGTACTGAGCCCTGTGGAACCCCACTTGTAACCTTCTGCCTCTTTGATATTGCTCCACCATATACAACTCTCTGATACCTATCAGATAGCCAATCCTGAATCCCATTGACCAATCTGACATCCAGATCCATGTGCTGCAACTTGAATATCAGCTTATCATGTGGCAACCTGTCAAATGCCTTTGACAAGTCTAGGAAAATGGCAGTACATGCCTTTCCCTCATCTAATGCTCTTGTAACTTTATCATAAAAGGCTAGCATATTGCTAAAACAAGAGCACCCCTTCACAAATCCATGCTGACTCTCACTGATAACATTACCCTCATCTGCCCAATGTTGTATATGGTCCCTCACTACTTTCTCCAAGATCTTACTAACTACTGATGACACACAAACTAGCCTATAATTAGACACTTCCAGTCTGCTACTGCCCTTATGCAATGGCACTATCTTACCTTCCTTCCTTCCATTCCATGGGCACCTTTCCAGAAGCCAGACTTTCATTGAAAAGCCAGATCAAGGGCACTGTCAGTTCCTTAGCACATTCTCTCAAAACTCGTGGTGAAATAACCATTCAGTCCCACAGCTTTACTAACATCCAGAGTACTCAGAATCTTCTTGAATGGCAAGCAATATCAAGCAGAGTGATGTGGGCAAATATCAGAATGGGGAACTGGACTTATTGTGCTTAGTCCCAAAGAAGAAATGGAACAATTTTTTTGAGGCATTAGAGAAGCAGCTGGCACAATGAAAAAGGATGGCAACAGTTGATAATGGTGATGTAGATATCCTGCAGGATGGTTTAAATAAATTGAGAGTGTGGGCAAAGGATAATGATTGTCAATTTAATTTTGCAAAATATAAGATTATGCATTTTGGGTTGATAAGGCTACATACTGTAACTAGTTTGAGTTGGTGAACTTTATGTGGTCCATCCAACTCTTTTGCAGTCTTCCTTTCCTTTTCACAGCTTCAATCTTCCCCAACTTAACTCCCTTTTCCAATGATTAATCTACTTTTGCATATGCCCAAAGTACATTGTCATTGCCTCCAAGGAGCATTCTGTTTTTATATTCTCTGAAGCCTTCTTATTAGCCATTCCTGCAGTCCATGGGATTCTTAGTAGTCTCTGCAAAATCCATAATATAAATGAATCGGTTCATTCTTCTTAATGATCCAGCTTTCAGATCCATACATCGATACTAGAAATACCACTGCTTTGACAATTCCAACTTTTGTGGCCTTACTAACACCTAAAGAAGACATGTTAATTTTTGTCAGGTTTAACATAACTTTTTTTCCTCCATGGCTATACTTTTAATTTAATCTTCATTTTACCATGACTTGTCAGTATGCCAATATTGCTGTACCTGTCTTCAAAGGCACTTCTGACTGAATCAATCAACCTAGACCTTGGCATCAAACAACTGTTTTAAGTGGCCATATCACCTTAGATTAGTCCTGTTCTCACATTCTTGAATGCAAACAATACCAAGTTCCTTCCTAATGTCTTCCTTTTTAATATGATTCTGCCATTGATGCCATCTGTTCAGACCCCTAATTTTTCTTGGAACTCTCACATTTGTGGTTTCTCATCTTTGATCAAGTGCTTTATTTCTAACCCAATTCTCAGATCCATAACTTAAAATGGCTTGAACACTCTCTTATATACTGGTAGTCTGGTGTTTTGACTAATTTTTCTCTTATTCCATATAAATTTATTTGAATGGCCACCATACCAGCTTTGCTTATTCTGTTGTCTATTTCCAGGTTTAACCTGTCATCTTCACTAAAAACTATGCCTAAATAATTGAAATATTATACTCGTTCTATAGGATCTCCATTCAGAATGGAGCCGATGTCTTCTATGTTCCTATCTATTTTCAAAGTTTTGGTCTTTTATTGCTGATTTTAAATGCCAAATTTGTTACAGTTGTTATGCAATTTAGTTAGAGAATCCTAAAGACTTGCACTAGATGTCTTTAGGAGTTCAACATCATCTGCATAAAGCAAAGTTTGATATCTCCAATTCTAATATCAGGTTTCATGTCCCTTTCCTTTGTAATGTGATCCACATAGACAATAAGAGTGGAGATAGCATACATCCTTGCCTTACACCTGATTTTACATCGAACCATCTTTCCTTCAGTTCTAGCTGCTGACTTACAAATATTATAGAAGCTATACTATGTATTGTTTCTATAATGTTTTGTTTACTCAATATAACTATAGCGTTTTGAAAAGTTTTCTCTGGAGATCTTGTCATGTGCCTATTTCCGATAAATTAAAGATGCCAAGAAATTATATTCTTGGCCAAGCCGATATGACATAACCCTACACTTTTCCTGAAATGTTCTGATGACGATACATGATCGAAATGACTCCACCCCGTTAACGCTCTTCCCCAGTCCTGTTTCCCATAAATCCCTTCCTTTTCCCAAAGAAGTGCCCTTCAATATAATAATAATAATAATAATAATATATATTATTAAAAAAAAAAAAAAACGGTTTCTCTAATTTAATCTTCCCACCTTATCTCAATCCCCCCCCCCCCAAATTTCCTATCCTACCCCCTTTATCAGCCTAACAGCAGAAGTATGGAGAACGAAGACATCCCAACATCTAAACAAGGTATGTGCAAAATTTCTTCCTCGTTTAGTCTGCATATATTCACCTTTATAATCCCCTAAAAATTCTTGAATATAAAGCCAATGTATTTAAAATAAGGGGACACTCCTAAACGGAAATAGGCTAAAATAGCCGTAATTATAATATATTCTTGGATTAATCCTTTATCCAAGTGTAAGCAAAAGGTGTCACACCTTATTACTAAAATACTCTGAATTAGAGAAAGATGTATTTTGGTAATAAGGTGTGACACCTTTTGACTACTTGCATACGGAAATATGACTTCTGCAATACTTCACCTTGGTATCACTTCTGGGTCTGACTGGATCTCCTACTGATGAGATCTCAATAAAAGTCAAAACCAGTCTGGGTAGTGGCCCTTCCCATAATGCATAGCATTATACATGTCTATAAGGATATGTGCTTTGCATTATGGGATAGTAAGGCAAATGATGTAAAGTCATTAGCCTCTATATACAAGTAGCCCAGTTGTGAAGCCACTTCACACACAAACTGTTTGCTTACACTTGGATAAAGGATTAAACCAAGAATATAATTTCTTGGCATCTTTAATTTATAGTATAACCAAGTGAAAAAAATTTTCAACGTCTATTTCCGATCTACAAAACTCAAGTGCTGATCCTTGTTATATCCCCATGATTTCTCAACTATTTGTCAAAAGTGAAACTGATCTCGTCAACCTCTATTTGGTTGACGAGAGATCAGTCAACCTGAATTCAGTTGTTCTTCTTCCAGTTTCTTTCCCAATTTTTCCCAGCCTCTTTTCAAGTATATTTGTATAAATCTTGCAGAACACATAGTAGAGAAATTCCTCTGTAATTCTCACAGAGGCAGCTTCAGTTTTATTCCCTAGCTCTACTCCAGTCATCTGGAATTTAACTTTCTGACCAAGCCCTCTGAATTATGCAGTATAGCCACTGCAAAACTTTTATACCCCCATATTTGAGCATTTCTGGTCAAATATCATCTACTCCAGCTTCCTTTCTGCATTTCAACTTTTTGATAACTTTTTTTTTTACCTTAAGTATTGATATATACTACTATTTGGACTACTCTTGAAAATTTTCTTTTACTCTTCTGTCACCACTTGTTTTGTTTAACAGTTTTTCAAAGTAATTACTCCAGTCATCTAAGATATCCTTATCTTTAGTTTTCATGCCACCTTTATCACCTTTGATTCCTTTTATAGTACTCGTTTCCTCCATTTCTAAATTTTTTCAATAGCCTACAAAACATTTTGGTGCCTTCCTGATATTTATCTTCATATTCTTACCAAAGTCTTACCATGACTTATTTAGATACTTTTACACATAGCTTAGCTCTGTTACATTTTTCTTTGTATTCTTTTGAGGGCATCTACAGACTTATTTCCTAGGAACTTTCAAGTATGCTTTCTTCTTTCCAGGACAGCTTCTTTAAGTCCTTGTGTCCACCATGTGTTCTTATTTTTCTATTTTTGCAGACAACTTCACCACATGCTTCCTCTCTACATATGTTTCTAAACAGACTTGCAACAATTGGATTAAATAATAAGCCTGCAAGTTCTAGGATCATAACTTTTGTTCTTTCAATAAAATGTCTGGAATTTTTAAAGTAAAAATGCCTTTCCATGTGCAAGGACTTTCAGTTTGGTCTTGATAAGTTGTATGCTGAGGAATATCTATTTCTATGATGGATATCCTCTTTCACCACTAACCTCAGGAATTACTTCCTGGTAAGAAGTAATTATACCTGATATATTATCAGGTATAAAAACTATACCTGATAAAAAAAAAATGGAACACTGCACACAAGATTTATCAACACCTTCTAATCCAAGTTACTTTCTACAGAAGTAGCCAAAAATGTCACCTAATTAAGCAAAGTGAATTTAAGAACTTTGTACATGATCTGAATTTGTTGGCTATTTGTACCAGAAATGGAATGATAATGAACTAGGATTTGAACAGAAACCTAAAGAATAGAGACTATGTAATGATTCATCTAAATTCAATTCAAATTTAAAGGAATCAATAAATACAGTTATGTTCACTGCGTAATAAGAACAAAAAGCCTTCAATAACTGTAATTCATTCCACTGTTTGTACTTTTGCACTGAATGAAATTAAATAAGGAATATATTTGGCAGGAATTACACTTCTGCTTGAATTACAAGGCAGTTTTAATCAGGTATGGCACTTTCTGGTCTTATGGCAGAGAGAGAGAGGCACGGTACTAAAGTGTAAAGCAGAGTGGCCAAAAAAAAAAAAAAAAGATAAAAAAAGACTGACCCTGGGAAATAGGATGCAATACCCATTAGTGAATCTGAAGTGATATATTATTTCCCAATGAACATAAAAAGCTTAGTCTGGTGAAGAATTGTAAAAAAAAAAAACATCATGGTTTTACTTACTTAAAACGAAACCTGTCCAAAACCAAGTGACACAAAATTCAAAGATGGCATTTTATTCTGTAAATTAAATGTCTTTTGCCTGATAATATTTTCAAATATAAATTAAACTCCAATAAATTGGCTACATGGAAATCTTTAAATCTGTGTTTCATGGGTTTCAAGGAAATGAAGAGAAATCTCAACAATTTGCAGTGCCAGCATAACTATTAAAATTTAGGCTGCCAGAGGTCACTAAAACATTGCTTTTTTTTTTCTTTGCATTCTTATCTGGAATTAATCTCAGACATTTTGGGTGCTTTTAGCAATGAAAAGGATTAAGATAAGTATCAAAGAACAATACTATTAAGGAAGGCGGGATTCTATCACCACAATGAGTTGTTGACTAATGATGGTTTTTCAAAGAGAACAAAATAGTTCATTAAAGAAGAACAGCTCTGTGTAAAATTCTGAATCAGAAGACTCTGCCCCATTTTTTATGTTGTATTTGCAACCTTAACATGAATCTAAGATATTCTGATGATCGTAACTTTAATCTTGAATAACATCCATCTTTCAAAGTGCATATCAGGCGATATGTAAATTCATAATATTCAGAATACAAAAAAAGAAACAAACAAACAAAAAATTAGGGAATAACAAGAACTGCATATTACCAATTTTTGTATATCATTTTCATAAACTGATTCAGAACCTGACAATTATAGTCAGGTTCTGAATCAGTAATAATAATAATAATTCCTTAAATGGAACTATGGTAGCATCAATTTTTTTAAGAGCTCTATTTACATGGAGCACCCAAAAATTCAGCAGGAAGACAAACAAAATATTGATTACTACAATTTTTTAAGCTTTTATAATGTTCTTTTAAAATTAATTTTTTTTCATATTTTCCTTAATAAAAAAAAGTGCTTTAAATATTGTTTTATCTTCATAGTATTTTCTGTCAACTGTGTTGATTACATTCCATGTCTCCTATTTTTTCATAATTTGTCAAGTTTGCTGAGTGTAGTTTTGCAGAAGATTGCATTTTACAGGAATATAATCCCCACATTTGGCAAAGTAGATGTATATATCAGTCTATGACTTAAAATTTCTCAAGGGTAATAATATGCAACTATAAGCAAACTGATAAAAATATATAATCTTACCAGCCCATCAACAATAGTATCATTTCCAAGGTGTATGAAAGTGAGGTCTTTTTTCACCACTGGATAGAAAGGAATCTTAAGGAAGGAAGAGCATAAAAAATAACATTACATTAATATTATGATATATAATCACAACAAAAGAATTTTTTCTAACAAAAAGCTTTTTAAATTATATACATAACCTAAACAAAAAAAGAACATTATTACAAAATATGACTACATGCTGCAGGTTTGAATTCCACTGTGGGCATGGAAATCAAATGGGATGTGGGCTAACTAGTAAGTTAGCTACTAGTGTGAGAACACCAGTAGCTAAATTACTAGAGGCTTAAAGTAGCTTGAAAAAGTTTCACATTTGGTCTCTGGAGCAGGGTTTCTGGACTATGTAAAAATTATAAAAACATTCCTCACTCCATCCACAGTGCTTAGGTTAGGTACTATAGGTTTACAACCTTTTGTGGGTGGGAAACCCATAAAAAGCATCATCATAAATAGTACAATTACTTGATAGAGATGAATTATGGCAAAGGACTATGATAGCAAACAATTTGATGCAAAGGAGTATTAGGAATCTGGAAAAATTCTGAATTGGTATGATAGCTAATGCAAAATCCCAGGGAAACTAGATGGGAGGAATAGTAAAAATCTGTGTGAAAAAGCGACCATATTATGTATCGTGTTAATGAAAGAAATGTGCATTATTGTGGAAATGATTATGGGTTAAAATGAATGGATGTTTGTCTGATTCAGACTTACAAGGATATTAGCATCATGAAGGCATTAGAGAAGAATAGAGATCTGCAAGATTCAACTAGATCACGCAGATGACAGAGGTGAGTATACCAAAAAAAAAAAAAAAAAACCATGCAGGCAACTTATGTCTGTACATGAATGCTATGAGTATAAGAAAAAGGTAGAGTTGTTGTTTTGGTGAACATGTTGGGACCTCGGAGTGTAGGCATTAGTGAGATCTGGTTAGTGGTTATCAGAAGAAAATATAACTGGTATATGTAATGGATTCAGCATTTTTAGGAAAGGTAGACAAGATAGGAGAGGAGAGATTGTGCAGCTAGATTAGTTAGGGTCAGTGGCACACTCAGGATTTAATCTGAGGGGGGGGGGGGGTTTGAGTATACACACTATGCATCGCATACGACCTATGACTGAGCATCTGCAGTGATCACTAATTCATAAGTAGTATAGAAATAAAAGACACACACAACATAAATGAAAAAAATGAATTTTAATTAGGAAAAGATTTTTGGAAAATTTTCTAGTGTTTTTTCCCTTTTCTTTGGGGGGGTGCCAGGATCCCCCCCTGGATGCACCACTGGTTAAGGTAGAAAGCTATTGCTGCAATACCAGTAACAATTTTGTGTGTTGCATCGAGTGTGAGGTGAAATAAAAGAAGATCAAATACATAGTGGAGTGTTGTTACAGACCTAGTGGATCAGTTGATAGTGACAGATGAAATGCATTACCAAATGAACATGACAGGCGTAAAACAAGTAATCAATATGGGTGATTTTAATTATCTGAACATTGACTGGATAGTGGAAAAATCTCATGAGATGAATGAAACCAAATTTATTCAGCTGTTGCAAGGCAACTTCCTCAAGCAGTATGTGACAGAAGGAACTTGAGATCAAAGAGTGTTAGATCTGATGATAGTGTCAGAGGAGGTTTTAGTTAACTGACTAGTTAGTGACAGTAATCATGCTGTACTGAGTTGAGAAGCAGCTAAGTTAATGGATGTTCCATTCAGAAAAGGTTACATGCTTAACTACAATGCAGGAAATAATGATCACTTGAAGAGTATGCTAAGTTCTGCCCCATAGTATAGTTTGCTACATGAGAAAGATATTGCTATTTCATGGGAAGCATTTAAAATATACTTAAATAACAAATCCAAATGTGTCCCTAGAGTTTGAAGAATAAATAAAGTAGGAGTGAAATGGATGTGTAATCTTATTAAACAAGATATTTTTAAGAAAAAGATAATGTAGAAGGAATATTGTGTATATAAAAATGATGTCAGTTATGAAATTTATAAGGAGCAGACCAGAAGAGTTACAAATCTTATATGGAAAGCTAAAAAGGTCAAAGGAACAGTGAGATCCTTTGATCAGTCTATATGGTTTCAGCCTCAGAACAGGGAAGAATCCACAGGAGTGAAAAGAATATATGACAATCCCATTGCATATGGGTAATGTCTAAATCTGGTGTGCCCAACTATCTCCATATCAGCATCTCTGGAGGGGTGGTGAAGATTTTGGAAAAGTTAGTAAGAGTTTGTATACAGAAATGGGTTGATAGAGATGCTGCATAAATTGGAGAATAAAGGATTGGATTATAAAATATTAGCATGGATAAGAGGATAGCTGACTGACATATCAAAACGTGGTATAAGGCATGTAAGTCTGCAAAGTTTATCATCAGTCTTTACATTAATGATATTGAGATGAATTTATCAGGTGGCATACAGCTGTTTACTGATGATGCAAAGATAGGCAGAGTAATTCGGGAATGTAACTAGCATGCAGTATTGCAGAATGATCTGAACAGGCTGAAAAGTCAGCATTGTGAAAATGCTTTCAGATCATTTTGTTAAACGTATTATGCACTTTGAGTTAATGGGATATCCAATGTATTGTTGGGATTTTACTAAAAGAAACTAATTGGGCTAGGGATCTTGGAATTTTAGCAAACAGGAAGTTGAAGTTTAAGGGCCATATAGCAAAGCCTGTAAATACAACTCTGAGGTAATTGCAATGCAGAAACAAACAATCATGAAGTCATTTTCTTTTTACAAGGCCTTGATATGATTTCACATGAACTACTGTGCACAGGTCTGTTCTTTTTGGTTTTTGAGGGATACAGTGTATGAAGACAGATTGAGAATTTGTGAGCTGCAGACTCCAGCAAACAGGAGAAAGAGGGAGAACATAACTGAGACATAAATTTCTAAAAAAGGGTCATACAGGATACCAGTCAGTGGATTTTTTTTCATTTTATGGAGTGTGGGAGAAATGAGATGGCATCCAAAAAAGATGAGAATGAATGGAGTGAGAGGGAAAAAATGTAGCTCTTACTCCCTTTTTGAGAGCTAGATTTTTTTCTCATAGAGTGATGCATGATTGAAATGGATTGCCTTTGGTTGTTGTGAGTGTAGGTAGTGTGAATACATTCAAGAAAAGGAATGACAGCTGGTGTGGATGATATGCGACTCCACAGAGAGTCCCTAACTCTCTGTGAATAATAATTAATTAATTAATTAAAAATAAATCTACTAACACCTTTTTATTCTCCAAAGGAAATAGCAAGTCAATTTAGTCCTAAACGTTTTAGAAATTGGGTCAATCTCCAACCTGGCCAATTACTAATCACAATCCCCAAACTATCAGTAATTTTAATTGGTATCCAGAGAAACCTTAGAAAGAGTAAAAAGCTTTCAATACTTTGGATCGTGCATCAGCAATACAGAAAATGATATTAGAAAACGTAAACAGCTGGCTCTAGTCTTCCATAACAAACTCTGCCCCATCTGGAAATCATCATTAATATCATTAAAGACAAAATTAAGACTATATCATGCAACCAGTAGATCTATTTTCTTGTATGGTTCTCAAACCTGGACAATAAGCACCAAAAAACTACAGATCTAATTAACTCCTTTGGAACTACATGCCTCATTCAGACTGATCCTTGGATACACTTGGATGGACTGTGTCACTAACTCTGCTGTGCTAAATATGGCTAAGCAAGAATCACTTGTCAATATAGTCAAAAAACTACAACTCAGATGGCTTGGGCATCAACTCTGACATCCTGAAATCTCACCCTTTATGGAATCCCTCATCCTGTACAAACCAGAAGATGGCAATCACAGTAGAGGAAGACCATGCAAACAAATTTGGCAATACATATGTGAAACCATCAGTAGGCTAAACTGTAAAACTCCATCTCACATCTGCCAGTTAGCTCAAGATAGAGAGACTTGGAAGACCATAATTTGCAATATTTTGTTTTTAATATAAATCTATTTCCCTTTTCACATTGTGAATAAACTATGATGATCCAGGAAAAAAGAATAAGGTCTGCCACCATCTCGTGATCCCTAACACCGCTATATATTATCGCCTAAAATAGCACGAGTTATAAGGTTGATTTTGTTCAGTTGTGGCATGAAAAACTGAGTTTCATCCCTAATGTTATAGATGCAAATACATTTCAATAAGCTATAGAGGCCTATTTTAATTACTTTAGGCATTAAATTAAGTTAAATACATTTTTAAAGTTGAGAAGTCTTTTGAATCAAATAGTTTGACTAGTTCTATGTTTTGCAAAACTGAGAACACTAAAAGCCTGTGTAACAAATTTTCTTAGGAGTCCATTATTAGTATTGCTGTGCACATGGTCAATGCAATAATTTAATGCTAAATATAAGAAAAGTGGAGTTCTGTTGTAATGGCACTATTTCATTAAAACTATTGATTTTCATCATTTTCCACAATTATATAAAGATGATTTATTCAGTTTCTGGTATGAGTGAACAATAAATAACACAAGAGAACAGAGAATTTTCCAAATATGCATGGTCTGGTATGAATGCTGATTATCACTTGAGTTAATACAGTAGAGAAAAATACATGTCTAGAGATCATAATTACTAACTAAATTTATTAAGCTAATAAATTATTACAGTAATATTTTGCCTTGGCACCAGGCATCTTCATGTGCACAAAGAAATACACCAAGCATGCATACAGCAGAATGGCTAACACAGATTCAGTGAGAAGATCCTACAGTCATAATTGGCAACTTTCATGGGTGCAGTGATGTAATCTTATTGAAGGTTTTATAATGTCATGATGATGGTCCCCTAGATTTTGGGTCAAGTTAGACATCTGAATCTGTTAAGATCTGGCAAATGTATACAGGCAAATGCAATGCTGTGACAGATTCTAGAAATAGTCTCTTAGATTTATAACTGCTTCTCTATAAAATGGAGATTTTGTTCCATTGGATCTGGTTATCTATATCCATGACATGGATACAGAAAGTTCTTACACTGTAGAAAAACTGCTACTTTCATTGATGCTCTTTCATTCAACACAAGAAATAGAAGTCCTACAAACATCATCCTGGGAAGGTAGTGAATGCTGTTTGACGTTTGTCTTTTTTTTTTATATTTCATGGATATCATCATTATCAAATTCCAGATATGTATCCTCACAGGGTGTACAGGATATTATTATAGTACAAGAAAAGGTTATATCAATGCTGACTCATTATCGACAATTTTCCTCCATCTTAATGTGTTATCCATCAAGACTCCAATATTATCAGATCTTAAATTTGTCTTCTAAAGGTAAGAAAGTTTTAAAGCGAATAAAAGTTGAGCAGCTCTCAGATGTGAACTGTAGACTAAAATACAGAAAGATTATTGAAGAAAAAATGAAAGAGTTTGAGAACAGGAATCAAACCTTGGAGATTCAGTGGTAAACTCTGAAGAAAACATTGATTGATTCTGCCAGAGAGGCATGTGGTGAGGTTGTGTGCAAGGATACAAAAATCAGAACTCCCTGGTGGACACAGGAAGTTAAAGAGGCAGTGAAGGAAAAGAAGAAAGCATATCAAAAGTTCCTGGCAAATAAGTCAGCTTTTACTCTTACAGAATACAGAGATAAATGTAAGAAAGCTAAACAGTGTGTAAAACTAGATTAACAAAAGTCATGGGAGGATTTTGGCAAGAATATAGAAAATAAATATCAAGAAGGTGGCAAAATATTCTGGAGGTTGTTGAAGAAGCTTAGGAATGGAGGAAAGAGTGCTGTAAAAGGAGTTAGAGATGATAAAGGTGACATGAAAACAGGAGAAAAAGATATCATTGAAGTATGGAGTAATTACTTTGAAAAACTGCTAAATGAAACAAGCAGTGATGACAGCACAGTGATAAAAAACACTAAACAGGCATGCAGTCAGAAATACATATCCATACTTGAAGTAGAAAAAGCCATCAAAGGCTTGAAATGTGGAAAGGCAGCAGGAGTAGATGATATTCGACCAGAAATGCTGAAGTATGGTGGTATAAAAGTCTTACAGTGGCTGCACTGCATAGTTCAGAAAGCCTGGACAGAGGGACGAATTCCCAATGATTGAAGTAGAGCTCTCATAGTACCCATATATAAAAAGGGAAATAAAACTGAATGTGAGAATTACAGAGGTATTTCCCTAATGAGTGTTCCTGGCAAGATCTATGCAAGTATACTTGAGAAACGGTTGAGAAGAATTGTGGAAGAAAAGCTTGGTGAAGAACAAGCTGGATTCAGGCCAAATAGAGGCTGTCAGGATCAGATCTTTACGACAAATAGTCGAGAAAGCATGGGAATATAACAAAGATCTGTATTTAAGTTTTGTCGATTTGGAAAAGGCATATGACAAGGTGCCAAGAGAGAAGCTATTCAATATGCTGCAGTTATATGGTGTCAATGGGGCATTATATCAAGCAATACTCAGTCTTTATTTGAGTTGTGAGTCAGCAGTTAGAATTGAAGGAAGTACAGGAAGATGGTTTAATGTTAAATCTGGTGTGAGACAAGGATGTACATTATCCCCTCTGTTATTCATTATCTATATGGATCACATTATGAAGAAAAGTGGTATTAAACCTGATATTAAAATTGGAGATGTTAATGTCAGCTCTTTGCTTTATGCGGATGATGTTATACTTCTAAATAAATCCGCTACAAGTCTGCAAGGTTCTCTGACTAAATTGAATAGCTGTTATAATAGATATGGTATGAAGGTCAGCAACAAAAAGACAAAGACAATGAAAATAGGCAGAATCATTGAAAATTTCAACTGTGTTGTGAATGGAGAACCTGTGGAACAAGTAAAACATTTCAGCTACTTAGGCACGATTTTTACTGAAGATGGTAAATTAAATATAGAAATAGATAACAGAATCAGCAAAGCTGGTATGGTGGAAAGTCAATTGAATAAATTCATATGGAATAAGAGAGAAATTAGTCGGAACACTAAATTAGCTGTATACAAGACAGTGTTCAAACCAGTTTTAACTTATGGATCTGAGAGCTGGGTCAGAAGTAAAACACTTGACCAGAGACTAGAGACCGCAGATATGAGAGTCCTGAGAAAGATTAGAGGCGTGAACAGATTGCCTCAATGGCAATATCATATTAAAAATGAGGATATTAGGAAAGAACACTTGACATTGTCAGCATCCAGGAATGCGTTAGCAGAGCTAATCTCAGGTGGTATGGTCACTTAAATAGAATGGGAGAGGAAAGATTAGCAAAAGAAGTGTTCTCTGCCAGGTTGGCAGGAAAACGACCCAGAGGAAGACCAAGATGTAGGTGGATTGATACAGTACAAAGTACCTTAGACGATAGAAATATAAGATCTGATAATGTTGGAGTCTTGACAAGTAACAGACTGATTTGGAGGAAAATTATAGATAGGAAGTTAGTAATAATGTAATTTTTTCATGTAGTACTGTCATATCCTGTACACCCCTTGAGGGTACATGAATGGGAGAGAAAAAGTTAATTTTCTCTTTTGGCAGAGATACATATCTGTGAACATTTGTTCACAGGTTTGTATCTCTGCCAAACACAGTTTAATCGAATGAAAACATCCTTCACAAAAATAAACCATTTCTTAAAGGAGACTTCACAAATAGAGCTATGAAGAATTTCACAAATTTCAGGAATTCTGTTAAACATTCAACACTGTTATCGATTTTTTTTTCCGTATACATATATATACGAGGACATCCAGAAAGCAAGTTCCAATGGGCTGTCAGAGAAACAAAAAATATACTTACAAAAAAAAACTTTATTGGAAATTAAAGTAGACATCTTTAACTACTTTTCTACATAATTTCCACCATTGTTCAGGCACTTTTCAAAATGGGGCACCAAGAGTTGTATACCTTTGTCATAGAAGGTTGCCGCCTGTGATGCAAACCACGTATTGACTGCTTCTTTGATTTTTTTTTTTTAATTGCTCAACTTTCTGAATGTTGAAAGAAAATATTACTTTGACTATCATTAATAAGGGTGAAAGTGACATAACATCTTGGAAGAAAATTTGATAAAGAATTTGGTATAAGCTCACAGACAACTTCAGACATCAAAAAACAAAAATAAGTAATAATGAGAAAATAACTATAATTTTATTTTCAGTCTTAAGAGTGAGTGTGTGTGTGAGAAGGAAGTAGAGAGAGAGAGAGAAGAAATACCTGTTGAAAATATTAAAAGAAGAGGAAAAAGAAATTAGAAATGTCACTATTAAATAAATCCAGTATGACCATACATACTTCCTCAAGAATATGAAATTTAATAAAACTAAATACATAAGAGCAAAATAAATCCTACAACAAATTGATGTCAAAAATGACAGCTGACATTGTGCAATGTGATGTTCATCATATAATTCTCTGAATTTCAGAACTCTCATGAAAGCAGACTACACCTGGTAAATTTAGCATGAGGTCATGGTTTTTGATGCATTCAGTTGTAGATTCTTAGAAGTTTCTTTAAAATTACAAATATAGTTATTAAAGTCAATATGTAGAATTTCTATTAGTTCTTTTTATCAGAAATTAGCTGACTGCTTTAATCTTTAAAAGGTACCTGTGGCACGACTATAAACAACAAATTACACAATTACCACGGTAATTAACTTTAATGAAAGTACAGATATTTTGTACTGAAAATAACAGTACATCAGCGCACAGAAACAAGCAAATCAAAGAAACGGGAATACAAGGTACATTACAATAATTGGTTTGCCAATTAAAAACGGTTGCCGTGTGCTAGAAATTAATATATTAAATTTTTTTGGGGGGAAATTATCATTTTATGTAACCACCAAAACTATTTTAATATTATATCTTAATATATTAATTTCTAGCACATGGCAACCATTTTTAATTGGTAAACCGATTGTTGTATGTACTTTGTATTCTGGTTTCTTTGATTTGCTTGTTTCTACTCACTGATGATGTACTGTTATTTTCAGTATGAAATATCTGTACTTTCATTTCATTAAAGTTAATTACTGTGGTTTTCGTGTAATTTGTTGTTTATAGTTGACTGCTTGATATTTCTGATTTTCAGTATGATTTGTAAGATCTCTCATTCTCTCAGTGTCTTTGAATTGTTTTTCATGTATATTTCTCCGGAATGGGTCTGTCTGCCTGACAATATATGTGACATGGCAGGAAAATTTCATGTAGACGACTACTTGATAGATGGATGTTGTTGCTTGACTTATTTAAGCATTTAGGAAATTTTCTCGTGTTAAAGCCAGTTTCATACTGTTTTAGCATGACAGCTATTTTATCTATATTTTTGACATACAGTAAAAGTGTATTCTTGTAGTTTTTATTTATCTATTTGTGAAGTTGGGCAGAGTATTGTTAAAAAGAAAGATGAAAGTAAAATACAAGCTGCAGAGATGAGATTTTTAAAAGCAATAAAAGTATGCACAAAATTGGACCATATAAGAAACAAAGACATCATAAAAGAACTAGATATTTATAACATTAATGAAAAGATAGTATATTGGTTACATAGATTGATGATTGGATCTCTGAATGATACTAGAAAGTTGTGTGTGTGATGGAGCAGTTTCTTAAAAAAGGAGGGTAACCAGTGACATTCCCCAGATTCTGTTCTTGAGCCTCTCTACTATTCAACTTGTTTGTAAATAATAGATCATGTGGACTGACTGGGGATCTTCAGTTGTTTGCTGATGATGCAGAGTTGGGGAGAATTATAAATAGCACTGCCGATGTTAATTCTCTTCAGGAAGATCTGAACAGACTTTTGACTTGGATAAAGGAGTGGGGGGGGAGGTTGTAGTTTTAATATCAATAAGTGCAAAGTGTTGCATTTTGGAGTGCAGAAATATAAGGCTGTGTACTATATCGATGGTGCTGTACTGCAGGAAGTGGATAAGATTAGAGATTTGGGAGTGATGGCTGACAGTAGACTGAAGTTTAGAGGGCATATTGCAAGTGTTGCAAAGACTGCACATCATAATGCTGCTATGATAAGAAGTACTCCAACATGTAGGAATAAGGGAGTGGTCGTGCCACTGTATAAAGCACTGGTCAGACCACACTTGGACTATTGTGCTTAAATTTGGTCACCTGGTTATCAGTGTGATGTGGAAACATTAGAGAGGGTCCAAAGATGAATGACTAAGACAATTTCAGGACTTTGGAATGCTGGCTATGGAGAGAGTTTGAAGAAATGTGGATTGCAGAGTTTGGTGGATAGGAGGGAAAGAGGTGATATGATAGAGACATTTATGTTAGTGAGGGGATTTTATTGGATTAATCCAGAGATTATAAAAAGAGTAGAAGGCAAGATGGGGGAAGAACCAGCAGTCATACCTGGAAGTCATGCAAGAGTGTGGTGAAGAGGGGTGCAAGGAGTAGATTTTTTACATGGAGAATTGTGAATGAAACACATGACCAGAATGTGTTATTAATGCAAGGAGTGTTAAGGATTTTAAGATTCAGTATAATAAATATGTTATCAGCTTAATGACCCCTCCCCAACCCTCACGATGAGTCTGCCAACTCCATGGAGAGTGAAATAATAATAATATTTTTGGCCTGTAAAGACAGCAGTTTATTCCGATTAAAGAGATGCAGAGACAATAACCTTATTCCGATCTGCCTGATGCAGATCGGAATAAGGTTACTGTCTCTGCATCTCTTTAAAAAGGCCAGCCGATTGATCAAGAGAGAAATACGAATCTTTAGCTTACCATAGCAATTGCAGCGCTTGTGGGTATCATTTCCATGGATGATCTGAATCCTTTCTTTTAGGCTTACACGGTGATCTGAATGCATTTTTGAAAATTATGGAGACAACTACCGTGTTTGAATAAAAACTTTAGTTTAATATAACTAAAATCTACATTTGACGTTTCGACCTTTATGTCAAGGTCATCTTCTGGAGCATACAACTATTCACAGGAAACAAGCTACACTACAATCAAACTGGTTTGTTAAAGACACTGACCAACCGCTACAACAATTGTTGGCCTGACCTCTGGTGGAAAAAAGATGATTTAAAGAGATGCAGAGACAATAACTTTATTCCAATCTGCATCAGGCTAAAAAAAGAAATTTACGTCCGCTAAGGCACTCCGTATTTATGACCGCACAGAAAAAGCAATGCTTAGAGAACAGATTCAAACAGCCCACCAAAACCTAGCTACAACACAAAATCCGGTTTCAAAATTACAATCCGAACTATCGAACTATATTAATCCAGACATTCTACAAGTACTTGAAAGAATTATTGACAATTCGGCCAAATATACTCTGGAAAAGAATAAAGAAAAACTCAAGACGAAATTCCACAGTTTGAAACAACGGCAAAATATGGTGGACAATCACAGGACTCCTCCCCGATAAACACCAACAATGAACAACAAACAAGGAGCGACCAACCAACGACAAGCAAGAACCATGTGATTAACCTATCACGCCACACCCTGAACAATGGCGAACTTACACTACTGAATCAAGGACTGAACTACGCAATAGCACCTAAAAAGGTAAACAAATTGGATTTTATCTACCACATTGAAAGAGGCATCAGGTCCCTACCTAACAATATAGCAGATAAAATACGACTAGAAACTAGTAATATCCTGAACACTAAGAAAACCATATAGAACAACCTCACAAAAACAGAATTAGCAGCAATTAGATCATTAAAAGCCAAACAAAACATAATAATAATGAAAGCAGATAAAGGCAATGCCACTGTTATCCTTGACAGGTCAACATACGTACTTCAAATGAATCAACTAGTAGCCGATAACAACACATATAAAATGGTAAATTATAACCCAACAAAAAGGATAAAGGATAAAACAGAGAAACTACTCAAGTCTGTCACTTCTTGGCCACCAAACATGGTTAGAAAACTCAAACCCCACTACACCCACCCCCCAGAATATATGGGGTTCCGAAAATACACAAACAAAATGTGCCCCTTCGACCAATCGTGGAAGGAATAGACAGTCCTAATTACCACTTGGCCAAGAAATTAGTCACTTGATTCCGCCACTTGGCCAAGAAATTAGCGGCAACACTCAAGGAGTTGGTAGGTCATTCCCCCTCCTACATAAAAAACACACAACACTTTATAAACAAAATTAAAAACATAACACTCGACAAAGATGACTTATTAGTCAGTTTCGACGTTTCTGCCCTTTTCACTAATGTCCCCATCAATGACACAATTCTTCTACTACAGAACAAATTTCCGTCTGACATTACGGCCCTCTTTGCCCACGTACTACAGTCCAGTTACTTCGTGCGGCAAAACAAATTTTACCTACAGAAAGAAGGTACAGCCATGGGCTCACCACTATCTCGCCCCCCCCCCCAATCGCTAACATCTATACGGAAACCTTTGAGCAAAGGGCTCTTGATTCCGCCAGGCTAAGACTGACCGTCTGGCTTAGATACATTGACGACGTGTTCGCGATCTGGCCGCACGGGCGACAAACGCTAAACACATTCCTTAGCCACCTGAACAAGCAACACGAATGCATACAATTTACCATTGAAATCGAAAACCAAAATTTGCTCCTGTTCCTAGACACACTAGTCACACATCTTCCTTCAGGCAGTCTATCCTTCATGGTCTACTGAAAACCGACACACACTGGCCAATACATACATGCTAATTCATACCACCACCCATCACAAAAATATGGAGTCATTAACATCCTTAAAAACAGAGCTACAACAATTTGCTCTAACCAGCAAGCCCTGAAACAAGAACTAAAAATCATCAATGACACATTCATAAATAATGGCTATAACAAAAATACTGTTAATAAAATACTCCATAAAACTACAACAAAAACGAATCTAGATTACAGTAAAACCATAGCCATCCCATACATTAAAGGGTTATCGGAAAAAATCAACAGAATCCTACAACATTATAACCTCAATGCCACTTTTAAACCACCCACTAAACTTAAAACCATATTCAACTCCTCTAAGGATCCTCTCCTCCCATTAGCACATCCTGGAGTCTATTGCATCCGCTGCACCTGTAATTTACCGTACATTGGTGAAACAGGACGGACAATCTCTATACTCAAGAAAGAACACATTAGACACATTAAATATAACCATTATGGTGAAGCAGGCCTCTCAGACCATGCACTCAACACCTTACACCAAATCAACTGGAAAAGTACCTGCTCTTTACACCGAACAAAAACCGGGTACGAAAGGAAATTTAAGGAAGCCTGTGAAATCCTGATAAACCACCCAAATATCAACAACAAAGATTGGTATGAAAATTCCAAGGATCTGGATGGCACACATTCAGCCTACCTAATATATAAGATCCAGTATAAGTCAGGACTCTAGCCAATCCTCAGCTAGTATTAGAAACCATTCCATACCAACTGGCTGGAATGTGTACATGATGTTAATATATGTATATAGATAGATACTTGTTGTTGTGCCCAATGTATTTCTACAACCAACAAATAACACTCATAATAGGACTCTAGTGTTGATGTATAATTTTTATTTTTTATTTATTTTTTATTTTTATATATATATTTTTTTTCCACCAGAGGTCAGGCCAAGAATTGTTGTAGCAGCTGGTCAGTGTCTTTAACAAACCAGTTTGATTGTAGTGTAGCGTGTTTCCTGTGTATAGTTGTATGCTCCAGAAGATGACCTTGACATAAAGGTCTAAATGTCGAATAGATTTTAGTTATATTAAACTAAAGTTTTTATTCAAACACGGTAGTTGTCTCCATAATTTTCAAAAATGCATTCAGATCACCGTGTAAGCCTAAAAGAAAAGATTAGCTAAATATTTTGTAGCGTTATGTATATGGCAGTGAATGTACAGTACCTATAATTAGTTGCAACAAAAAGTCCTGATTGTGAATTTTTGGATGTTCTGCAGACCTGTGGGACAATAAGTGACAACATTTTGATGCTAACGGATCTTTAAGCCAGACAATTTCCAAACTTAAAATGATAATTATCATTTCTTGCTTCATTTCTTAGCATTTCAAACTAATGTACCTCAGGTGCTAGTGATAAAACAACAGCCTGTCAAGTGAAAGTTACGAGTTCTGATTCCAACTTTTGGAATATAAGTTGTTAAAGAAATTTAACATTAATATTAACATAATATTTTTTTTGGATGATTACATTTTGAAAATGCTACCATTTCAATATGAAAAGGATCACATCTGAAACTGATCCATCTCCACCCCCTAATCTTTTTGTGACTCCCACTCATGAAAGGTAAATCTATACATTAGAACTGTGGATGGACATTTTTATTTATTTATTTATTTTTAATCAATTTCATATATTTTTTGTATTCTTTTATATATTTACATAATCCAAACCTCTGCTCTACAGACCAAACATGGAACTTTTTCAAGTCAATTCAAGCCCCCAGTAAGCAGGGAAATGGTCTCACACTGAATGATGAAAATCATCTCTCACCTAAGGACAATTGCAAACATCCACATCAGGATTCAAACTTGTAGCCTGTTGGTTGGAGAGTTCATATGCTAACCACTCAGCTAAATGAGGCCAGTAAGGGATATTATTTAACATACTTTACATATTAGGGATATATAAAATAGTTTAGGATAACTTTTAAAAATCATTTTTTTCTAACATAATTGCTATGGGAAACTGTGAGCAAGAGGGTGAGGAGTGGTTTCTTTGCATAGAGGGTGGTTGAACCGTGGAATGCATTGCCTGATAGAGTGATGAAAGCGAGGATGGTCAATGAGTTTAAGGAGTATGATAGACTTTGTGTTTCCTAGGAGGGACCTCCCCACGATGAGTCTTGATAGACGTGTTTCCAAGGAAGGACCTCCTGCGACGAGTCTTTTGACTCCTTGGAGGCCTTAATAATAATAATAATAATAATAATAATAGTCTTAAGACATTACATACAATTTGATCCTTTTATTTATTTACATTTAAAACACAATAATAAAGCTGCTTTATGTCATTGCCTACTTTAGCTATGGAGAAGTGTAGAGATAGTTTTAAATTAAATGAAATTAAATCTAAGCAAAACTAAAACAATGAAAATAGGAAAAGATGAGGAAAAAATTTCAATAAATTTAGAAAATCATATGCTTGAACAAATAAAGCAATTTACATATTATGGTAATATTATTACTCACAACCTCAACACAGAAGCAGTAAAATACAGACTTAACAAAGGATGGTCTAATATGAATAAATAAAACAAAATATGGAAAATTAACAGCATTTCAAAAAACCTCAAACTAAAACTCTATAAAAGCATTATTATACCTACAGCAACATATGGAGCTGAGACATGGACACTCAACACAAATTAAACTATAGAGAAGATATCATAGCTATAATTCTTGAACAGTAATTAAGATGGTTTGGAAAACTCTAGAGAATTTTCTCTCAAAGATTACCAAATATAGTCTTGAATAGAATCACTGGAGGAAGACTATCAACAGGCAGACAAAAAAAAAGGCTCAGTCTCTGAAGGAAAGGTCACAATTATTGAGCTTCAGAGAGAAGAAGAAATGGGCTAATTTGTATTTAAAACTTTACTTTGAAATAAATTGAATTTGTGCAAAACTATTGGTTAACTAGGGAATGAATCCCCTTCAGATTATAAGGAGACACCGAATTATCTTACACTAATTTAATTGATTTCTTGTAGCTTTTATGAAAGTAACTTATATTAATGGATTAAATATATTAAAGTAATAAGAGTGATACCATTGGTGGCTGACTGTATTCACTAGTAAGGAGATTTCTGTACTTGCACATATTCCTGGAAGGATCCATCAGATCTTGAAGGTCCTATGAAGAAGATCATATAAATAAAATATATATGAAATACTTTCTTTCACGTCTAAAATTTTACACTATCCTACCTTGCATTTCTCAAGAAAGTACAATGAGAACACACACACACACACAGTGATTGCTCAATTATTCCAATTTTTATAAGACAAAATCTTTAACTGACCTTTGAACAGGTTAATGTATATTAAACAACTTCTAGCACAGTTATCAAATCCTTTAATTATCAAACCTGCAAATTTCTTTCTTGCTGTGATTGGATAACTGAAGGGTGTGTGTGTGTGTGTGTGTGTGTGTGTGTGTGTGTGTACAGTAATTTTCTGCATGGATAAGGTATATACAGTATCTATACACAGGATATATATAATTTTTATTACAAGAGACCTCCAGGAAAGCTGCATATCTTGATTCAATTTACAAATTATGGACTTGACAACCATGTTATAAATAACTATTTTAATTCCATGACATTTCGACCTTCATATTAAGGTTATCGATGGAGTATATACAAATATACAAGGACAATCAGTTACATTTCACACAGTAAGCTAAAGAAACAATGATTTGATCACCAGTTATTCTACTGGCATGACCTCTAGTGGGAAAAAAACAATAACAGATAAAAATTAAAAATTAATTAAATATTTGGAAACTACCTCAAAGCTAAATTCTATTTAAGATAACATGAGAGAAACATTCTTTCATGTAGATAGTTCATCATCAAATTCCTGATATGTACCCTCAAGGGGTGTACAGGATATGACAGTACTACATGAAAAAATTACATCATTACTAACTTCCTATCTACAATTTTCCTCCAAATCAGTCTGTTACTTGTCAAGACTCCAACATTATCAGATCTTATATTTCTATCGTCTAAGGCACTTTGTACAGTATCAATCCACCTATATCTTGGTCTTCCTCTGGGTCGTTTTCCTGCCAACCTGGCAGAGAATACTTGTTTTGCTAATCTTTCCTCTCCCATTCTATTTAAGTGACCATACCATCTGAGATTAGCTCTGCTAACGCATTCCTGGATGCTGACAATGTCAAGTTCTTTCCTAATATCCTCATTTTTAATATGATATTGCCATTGATGCCATCTGTTCACGCCTCTAATCTTTCTCAGGACTCTCATATCTGCGGTCTCTAGTCTTTGGTCAAGTGTTTTACCTCTGAACCAGCTCTCAGATCCATAAGTTAAAATTGGTTTGAACACTGTCTTGTATACAGCTAATTTAGTGTTCCGACTAATTTCTTTCTTATTCCATATGAATTTATTCAATTGACTTCCCACGATACCAGCTTTGCTGATTCTGTTGTCTATTTCTATATTTAGTTTACCATCTTCAGTAAAAATTGTGCCTAAGTAGCTGAAATGTTTTACTTGTTCCACAGGTTCTCCATTCACAACACAGTTGACATTTTCAATGATTCTGCCTATTTTCATTGTCTTTGTCTTTTTATTGCTGACCTTCATACCATATCTATTACAACAGCTATTCAATTTAGTCAGAGAATCTTGCAGACTTGTAGCGGATTTATTTAGAAGTATAACATCATCTGCATAAAGCAAAGAGCTGACATTAACATCTCCAATTTTGATATCAGGTTTAATACCACATTCCTTCATAATGTGATCCATATAGATAATGAATAACAGAGGGGATAATGTACATCCTTGTCTCACACCAGATTTAACATTAAACCATCTTCCTGTACTTCCATCAATTCTAACTGCTGACTCACAACTCAAATAAAGACTAAGTATTGCTTGATATAATGCCCCATTGACACCATATAACTGCAGCATATTGAATAGCTTCTCTCTTGGCACCTTGTCATATGCCTTTTCCAAATCGACAAAACTTAAATACAGATCTTTGTTATATTCCCATGCTTTCTCGACTATTTGTCGTAAAGTGAAGATCTGATCCTGACAGCCTCTATTTGGCCTGAATCCAGCTTGTTCTTCACCAAGCTTTTCTTCCACAATTCTTCTCAACCGTTTCTCAAGTATACTTGCATAGATCTTGCCAGGAACACTCAGTAGGGAAATACCTCTGTAATTCTCACATTCAGTTTTATTTCCCTTTTTATATATGGGTACTATGAGAGCTCTACTCCAATCATCGGGAATTCGTCCCTCTGCCCAGGCTTTCTGAACTATGCAGTGCAGCCACTGTAAGACTCTTATACCACCATACTTCAGCATTTCTGGTCGAATATCATCTACTCCTGCTGCCTTTCCACATTTCAAGCCTTTGATGGCTTTTTCTACTTCAAGTATGGATATGTATTCCTGACTGCATGCCTGGTCAGTGTTTTTTATCACTGTGCTGTCATCACTGCTTGTTTCATTTAGCAGTTTTTCAAAGTAATTACTCCATACTTCAAGTATATCTTTTTCTCCTGTTTTCATTTCACCTTTATCATCTCTAATTCCTTTTACAGCACTCTTTCCTCCATTCCTAAGCTTCTTCAACAACCTCCAGAATATTTTGACACCTTCTTGATATTTATTTTCTATATTCTTGCCAAAGTCCTCCCATGACTTTTGTTTAGCTAGTTTTACACACTGTTTAGTTTTCTTACATTTGTCTCTGTATTCTGTAAGAGTAAAAGCTGACTTATTTACCAGGAACTTTTGATATGCTTTCTTCTTTTCCTTCACTGCCTCTTTAACTTCCTGTGTCCACCAGGGAGTTCTGATTTTTTTATCCTTGCACACAACCTCACCACATGCCTCTCTGGCAGAATCAATCAATGTTTCCTTCAGAGTTTGCCACTGAATCTCCAAGGTTTGATTCCTGTTCTCAAACTCTTTCATTTTCTTTTCAATAATATTTCTGTATTTTAGTCTACAGTTCACATCTGAGAGCTGCTCAACTTTTATTCGCTTTAAAACTTTCTTACATGTTATTCTTTTCAATATGAAATTCAATTTTATCCTGCTCAAGACTAAATAGTGATCACTTCCAATTTCAAATCCTCTGTACACTCTGGTGTCCTGCACCAGGGAGAAAACATCACTATCAACAATAACATAGTCAATGAGACTTTTCTTATTCCTAGCCTCTTCTCTCCATGTGAATTTGTGCACATTTTTATGTTGGAACATGGTGTTAGTAATAACCAGTCCATGTCCTGAGCAGAAATCCAACAGATATTTGCCATTATTATTAGCTTTGCTCTTTTCTCCAAATTTTCCCAAAATATTTTTATATGTCTCACAATCATTTCCTACTCTGCTATTTAGATCCCCAACAAGGACCAACTTTTCCTTTTTCATTGTGTCAGTTGCTTTTTCTAAAGCCTCAATGATGTCCTATTTTTTACCATGACAATTGTTATATTAGATTTAAGATTCTGGATTATCTACAGTCCTTTATAGTTAGCTCTTAGGGAGAAAAGTTCCGTGGGTAGAACATGTGCATTCCATATGCTTGGGATTTTTAAGCCATCATTATTGTTCAGATTGCGGTGGTTGATAAGAATCTCACAGGCTTCCTTAAACTTGCGTTCATACCATGTTTTGGTGTAATGTAAACAACTGGTGCTTTTCCAGTCAATTCTATGTAGTGTTTAGGGCATGATCAGAAAGGCCAGCTTCACCATAGTTATTATATTAAATGTGTCGTTTATGTTCCTTTTGTCTGATAGGAATTGTGCGTCCTGTTTCCACTATATATGGTAGATTACAGGTGCAATAAATACGGTATACTCCAGTGTGGGCCAGCAGAGGGAGTGGGTCTTTGGATGAGTTGGGTAAGCTTTTTAATTTTGCAGGAGGTTTAAAGTGGCTTTAAAGGAGGTTTGAGATTTAAATACAACCTCAAAGCCACCTTTAAACCTCCTTCAAAATTAAAAAGCTTACTCAACTCATCCAAAGACCCACTCCATCTGCTGGCCCACCCTGGAGTTATTTATAACACTGTTGTAAAGTCCATAATTTGTAAAATGAATGCTGATCACCATGGAACACTAAAAGAAAGGACTGCATATCTTGAATTTATACTCACCATCTCTAAAGGCAAGCCATTCCAATCATGCAAATGCTTCATGAGAGAAAAATCTAGTTCTTATCCCTTTCTTAACTATATTCATTCTCAGCTACCATACATGACTTTCAACTTCACCCCACTCTCCATAAAAGTTAAAAATTCCATCCACTGGTATCTTAGATGACAATTTCAGACATTTATAAGTCCCAATCATACCACCCCTTTATTTTCCCATTTGCTCAAGTCTGCAGCCCACAAATTCTTGATCTTTCCTCACAATTGGATAAGTGATAGGGGGCACTATCACCTATTAGTACTCTGAATGTATTTAGAGTACTAACAGATTTTGAGTAACTAGGTTACTCAAAATCTGTACCCCCATATTTTATCGTTATGACAAGTGCTTTTTTTTCCAAAATAGACAGTACATGGAAATCATGGCAGTGAGTACTAAGGAGATAATTACTTCTACACAATCCATAAGTACTTAGAGTGCATCAAGTCAGTTTATTTACTCAAATATCAGCCACATGTAAGCATTTGCATGATATTTGCTCCCAATTGTATTGTACATATGGAGTCGGCCTGACCTAACTTTTGCCCAGAGAGAGCAAGCACATCAACTACAAAAACAACTTTGAGACAAATGCCAACATGGAGACGACAGTTGGATCATCGACTACAAACAAGGAAAGTTGGTGCAGAAATCAGGCACTGCAGAGGAAGTGTGAATGCCCCTTCTGGTCAAATATATGACCCACAGTCTTATATATTCACTTCGACATCCACGGCCTCAACTTGTTTACCAAACCCCACTTACTCTTCCTGACAGAGACCCAAATCTTCTCACCCCCACTTCTCCCAGCATTACTCAACCTGAGATGAATAATGCTGGGAGGAGTGGGGTGAGAAGACTCCTCTCGACATCAAGGGTGGCACCTGTGCATACATCTGCTCTAACATACCATGCCAAAGAACACCCAACTTAGAATTGCCCAACTCTGACTTTCTTTGGTTGAAAATCTTCCTGTCCCAATCAGTCAAATTTATTTGCTGACTCTATTGCTCCCCTAATGCTACCAACCACTCTGAGCTATTTAACTTCCTCTCCTTGCCATCTCAGCTTCCAAAAAACTAGAATTTCTCTTTTGCCGAGTGGTTAGTGTATCCACTCTCCAGCCAAAAAGGCTGCAGGTTCGAATCCCACTGTGGGCATGGATGTTTGTGATTGTCTGTGAAAATACTAGTGGTGATGATGGGTGGTAGATGGTGTTGGTGTGGTTGCAGTTAGTTGTAGTTGGTGGATTGAATGGTGGAGACAGAGAGATGTAGGGCAGGTGTCCTACCTCAATGAGTCTTTGGACTCCCTGGAGGTGTCATGTAATAGTAATATACATCAACTTCCACTGCACTCAATTCTGATCTTCAAGCCATCCTCCAATGGGGCTCAGATAATCTCATCAATTTCACTGCTAGCCAAACCCAGTTCTGTCTTATTTCTCACAATAAAAAAAGAACCATTTTTTCCAGTGATACTCAACATTTATATCTCTAGACAAGATGAGATTCTCTTCTTGGAATCATCCTGACACTAAGCCTCTCCTGGCATAAACACATGACAACTATTGCCAACTCAGCTTCCAAAAAACTAGAATTTCTCTTTTGCTTAAGGCATTACTTCACCTCTGAAGAGCTGTTAACTTTATACAAATTGCAAATCTGCCCAGTCATTTAATACTGCTCTCACACAATTAGGGTGGCACAATGTAGAAGAAAGAGGGCAATCAGATTGATAAATAACCCACTTCTTACCAGCTCATTCTACCCGCTTTTACACAGGCATTGGTTTCTGCAATATGAACAGTATGGTTTATAAATGTTTCCATGGCAATTGTTCATATGAAATAACATCAAAAATTCCTCCACTCTGTACTAAATCCATTGGAACATATGCAACTGCCACCCAATATCCCTTCACAGTACAACTCAATTATTTTCCTCATCATCATCAAATTCCTGACACGTACCCTCAAGGGGTGTACAGGATATGATAGTACTATATGAAAAATTTACATCATTACTAACTTCCTATCTGCAATTTTCCTCCAAATCAGTCTATTACTTGTCAAGACTCCATTATCAGATGTTATATTTCTACTGTCTAAGGCACTTTGTATCCTATCAATCCACCTATATCTTGGTCTTCCTCTGGGTCGTTTTCCTGCCAACCTGGCAGAGAACACTTGTTTTGCTAATCTTTCCTCGCCCATTCTGAGATTAGCTCTGCTAACGCATTCCTGGATGCTGACAATGTCAAGTTCTTTCCTAATATCCTTGTTTTTAATATGATATTGCCATTGATGCCATCTGTTCATGCCTCTAATCTTTCTCAGGACTCTCATATCTGCGGTCTCTAGTCTATGATCAAGTGTTTTACTTCTGACCCAGCTCTCAGATCCATAAGTTAAAACTGGTTTGAACACTGTCTTGTATACAGCTAATTTAGTGTTCCGGCTAATTTCTCTCTTATTCCATATGAATTTATTCAGTTGACAGCCTACCATACCAGCTCTGTTGATTCTGTTGTCTATTTCCATATTTAATTTACCATCTTCACTAAAAATCGTGCCTAAGTAGCTGAGGCACAAGGACCAACTTTTCCTTTTTCATTGTGTCAATTGCTTTTTCTAAAGCATCAAAAAATTCCTCCACTTCTACCTTAGTAGAACCTTCTGTGGGACCATAGGCACAAATAAGTCTCATTGTCCAATTCCCCATTCTGATATTTGCCCACATCACTCTACTTGAGACTGACTGCCATTCAAGAAGATTAGCCTTATATTTTGTGTTGAATACTATGGCTGCTCCTTCTTTTCCTTGATTGTCATTTCCTGAATATAACATTTTGTATTTATTGCTCAGAAAGATCTCACCAGTTTTTGTCTTTTTTGTTTCAGTCAGCCCTATTATGTTGATCTGGTACTTATCTAATTCTTCAGCTAGCTCCATTTCTTTGCCATTCGGGATTCTTATGTTGATAGTACCGATCTTTAACTCTGGTGATGTTGAGTTGGGGTGTGCTTTCAGATTTGTTCCAGTAGCTGACTTTTCGATGTTCACCCTGGTTGACCTGGCGAAAACAACGAGGTGGGCGACGCCCCAGCCGGCATGAAATTTTGTCATGTTGTACCATCATTTTCTATATTGGTTTATGCCAATAAGAATACAATTTGATTGGTTAAATCCCAAATTTCCAGCCCATCCTCGTTTGTTCAGTATCCAGGTAGATACCCAACAGGGTGCACCACGAGAAGGTGAGGATTGGACATTAGGTCAGAAGCCCTGGTCGGTTCTCCGCATTCCTTTAAAGGCTATGTGGAGGTTTCCTTCCTCCATTAAATAAAATGTAAACAAATTTCTCCTTTCTCAACCCACTACCCATAGTAAATAAATTACTACAAGTTGATTAACCAACCTCTTGGGTATGGGAGATCTACAAAAAAATTTACATTCCATAGAATGAATATCATTTTTAATACTCCCTCCACTGTATCTGCATCACCTTGAAAAACAGGAGACTAAATCTGTGCACAATAGCCCAGATGAGGTCAATGTTCATTTCAGCATTGTAAACCAACAAACGATGAGTCTTAGGACTCTATGGAGGTGCCCATGCAATTATAATTATCCTCTGGTTTGTATTTGAAATATTTGCTATATGGTCCCTGAATTTTAAATTCCTGTCCATTAAAGCTCCAAGATCCCTAGTCTTGTCAGCTTCTTCTAGCATTATGCCACTAATATAATATATCATTGAATACTCATTATACCAAAGTGCATAAATTTACAATTACTAACACAGAACTGTGTTAGTAATTGTAAAGTTATGCACTTTGTTTGTCAAAGCTGTATAACTGAGAGGAGACCTCCACATAGCCTTTAAAGGAATGCGGAGAACCGACCAGGGCTTCTGACCTAATGTCCAATCCTCACCTTCTCATGGCGCACCCTGTTGGGTATCTACTTTGATACTGAACGAACGAGGATGGGCTGGCAATTTGGGATTTAGCCGACCAAATTGTATTCTTATTGGTTAAACCAAAATAAAAAAACGATGGTGCAACATGACAAAATTTTATGCCGGCTGGGGCGTCGCCCGGTTAAACAAGGCCCCCCGTTGTTTTCGCCAGGGAACCAGGGCGAACAGCGAAAAGTCAGCTACTGGAACAAATCTGAAAACAAACCCCAACTCAACATCACCAGAGTTAAAGATCAGTACTATCAACGTAAGAAGCCTGAATGGCAAAGAAATGGAGCTAGCTGAGGAATTAGATAAGTACCAGATCGACATAATAGGGGTGACTGAAACTGGTGAGATTTTTCTGAGCAATAAATACAAAATGTTATATTCAGGCAATAACAATCAAGGAAAAGAAGGAGTAGCCATAATATTCAACACAAAATACGAGGCTAATCTTCTTGAATGGCAGTCAGTCTCAAGTAGAGTAATGTGGACAAATATGAGAATGGGGAACTGGACAATGAGACTTATTTGTGCCTATGGTCCCACAGACGGTTCTACTAAGGTAGAAGTAGAGGAATTTTTTGACGCTTTAGAAAAAGCAACTAACACAATGAAAAAGGAAAAGTTGGTCCTTGTTGGGGATCTAAATAGCAGAGTAGGAAATGATTGTGAGACATATAAAAATATTTTGGGAAAATTTGGAGAAAAGAGCAAAGCTAATAATAATGGCAAATATCTGTTGGATTTCTGCTCAGGACATGGACTGGTTATTACTAACACCATGTTCCAACATAAAAATGTGCACAAATTCACATGGAGAGAAGAGGCTAGGAATAAGAAAAGTCTCATTGACTATGTTATTGTTGATAGTGATGTTTTCTCCCTGGTGCAGGACACCAGAGTGTACAGAGGATTTGAAATTGGAAGTGATCACTATTTAGTCTTGAGCAGGATAAAATTGAATTTCATATTGAAAAGAATAACATGTAAGAAAGTTTTAAAGCGAATAAAAGTTGAGCAGCTCTCAGATGTGAACTGTAGACTAAAATACAGAAAGATTATTGAAAAGAAAACGAAAGAGTTTGAGAACAGGAATCAAACCTTGGAGATTCAGTGGCAAACTCTGAAGAAAACATTGATTGATTCTGCCAGAGAGGCATGTGGTGAGGTTGTGTGCAAGGATAAAAAAAATCAGAACTCCCTGGTGGACACAGGAAGTTAAAGAGGCAGTGAAGGAAAAGAAGAAAGCATATCAAAAGTTCCTGGCAAACAAGTCAGCTTTTACTCTTACAGAATACAGAGACAAATGTAAGAAAGCTAAACAGTGTGTAAAACTAGCTAAATAAAAGTCATGGGAGGACTTTGGCAAGAATATAGAAAATAAATATCAAGAAGGTGTCAAAATATTCTGGAGGTTGTTGAAGAAACTTAGGAATGGAGGAAAGAGTGCTGTAAAAGGAATTAGAGATGATAAAGGTGACATGGAAACAGGAGAAAAAGATATCCTTGAAGTATGGAATAATTACTTTGAAAAACTGCTAAATGAAACAAGCAGTGATGACAGCACAGTGATAAAAAACACTGACCAGGCATGCAGTCAGGAATACATATCCATACTTGAAGTAGAAAAAGCCATCAAAGGCTTGAAATGTGGAAAGGCAGCAGGAGTAGATGATATTCGACCAGAAATACTGAAGTATGGTGGTATAAAAGTCTTACAGTGGCTGCACTGCATAGTTCAGAAAGCCTGGACAGAAGGACGAATTCCCGATGATTGGAGTAGAGCTCTCATAGTACCCATATATAAAAAGGGAAATAAAACTGAATGTGAGAATTACAGAGGTATTATCCTACTGAGTGTTCCTGGCAAGATCTATGCAAGTATACTTGAGAAACGGTTGAGAAGAATTGTTGAAGAAAAGCTTGGTGAAAAACACGCTGGATTCAAGTCAAATAGAGGCTGTCAGGATCAGATCTTCACTTTACGACAAATAGTCGAGAAAGCATGGGAATATAACAAAGATCTGTATTTAAGCTTTGTCGATTTGGAAAAGGCATATGATAAGGTGCCAAGAGAGAAGCTATTCAATATGCTGCAGTTATATGGTGTCAATGAGGCATTATATCAAGCAACACAACTCAAATAATTAGTCTTTATTTGAGTTGTAAGTCAGCAGTTAGAATTGAAGGAAGTACAGGAAGATGGTTTAATGTTAAATCTGGTGTGAGACAAGGATGTACATTATCCCCTCTGTTATTCATTATCTATATGGATCACATTATGAACGAAAGTGGTATTAAACCTGATATCAAAATTGGAGATGTTAATGTCAGCTCTTTGCTTTATGCGGATGATGTTATACTTCTAAATAAATCCGCTACAAGTCTGCAAGATTCTCTGACTAAATTGAATAGCTGTTGTAATAGATATGGTATGAAGGTCAGCAATAAAAAGACAAAGACAATGAAAATAGGCAGAATCATTGAAAATGTCAACTGTGTTGTGAATGGAGAACCTGTGGAACAAGTAAAACATTTCAGCTACTTAGGCACGATTTTTACTGAAGATGGTAAATTAAATATAGAAATAGACAACAGAATCAGCAAAGCTGGTATGGTGGGAAGTCAATTGAATAAATTCATATGGAATAAGAGAGAAATTAGTCGGAACACTAAATTAGCTGAATACAAGACAGTGTTCAAACCAGTTTTAACTTATGGATCTGAGAGCTGGGTTAGAAGTAAAACACTTGACCAAAGACTAGAGACCACAGATATGAGAGTCCTGAGAAAGATTAGAGGCATGAACAGATGGCCTCAATGGCAATATCATATTAAAAATGAGGATATTAGGAAAGAACTTGACATTGTCAGCATCCAGGAATGCATTAGCAGAGCTAATCTCAGGTGGTATGGTCACTTAAATAGAATGGAGAGGAAAGATTAGCAAAACAAGTGTTCTCTGCCAGGTTGGCAGGAAAACGACCCAGAGGAAGATCAAGATATAGGTGGATTGATACGGTACAAAGTGGCTTAGACGATAGAAATATAAGATCTGATAATGTTGGAGTCTTGACAAGTAACAGACTGATTTGGATGAAAAGTGTAGATAGGAAGTTAGTAATGATGTAATTTTTTCATGTAGTACTGTCATATCCTGTACACCCCTTGAGGGTACATGGCTGGAATTTGATGATGAACACAGAGCTGATAGCCATTTTCATATGCGCATAATTCCAGCTTATTCAAATCATTCTGCAAGCATCAGTCACATTCCTGATTATTCTTGCCTATTTTTTTGCATCATCAGCAAATAGCTGTCTCCTGTCAAATCCTTTCCAATGTCATTAATGTAAAGACTGAATAACAATGTACTAAGGACTGATGCCTGGGGTACACCACTTTGATATCTGTCAGTCAGCCATCCTTTTATTCAAGCTAATAGCTTATAATCCAATCCCATATCCTCCAACTTATATAACAGCCATCTAAGTTGCATCCTGTCAAAAGTTTTAGCAAAGTTCAAAATATATCATGTGGATCCATTCTCCTTGTATAACTCAACTGCTATGTTATTATAAAATATGAACAAGTTATTTAAACATTACCTTTCCTTAGTAGACTCTTGCTATTCATTGCAAAGTATAGATTCCCTGTCAACACATTCATGTATGTAATCTCTTATCAACTTTTCCAAAATCTTTACTACTGTTCCAGCAATATTGATACGTCGATACTTAGACCCAACAGTTTCAGTACTACCTTTGTGTAATGGGATTATCCTATATCAGTGGTGTTCGACCTTTTTTTACTACGCAAGCTACTTTTCTATAAAAAGCTATTCAGCGATCTACTCTCTTATATAAGTTATTCGGCGATCTACTCTCTTATATAGGTCACGCTCCCCTCAACCTGATATCTGATTACGCACAAATAAACAACTAAATAAAAAATACACAACTTCTTCTTCTGCAGCTTCTCCCACTTAAGTGGGGTCACTGTTTGTAATGAGTCTCCTCCACACCTTCCTGTCTTGGGCTGTCACCACATTCAAGTTCTTCATCTCAAGTCCTCTTCTACCAGCTCCCTCCATCTCTTCTTCGGCTGCCCACGCTTCTGCCTTCCTTGCACATCCATCTGCATGACCCTTCTTCCCACATATTCGTCCTCCCTCCTCATCACATGACCAAACCATCTCAACCTTGCCTCCTGTATTTTCGCTCCTAAGTTCGTAACTTTCACTGTTCCCCTGACATAGTCATTTCTCAGACAATCCTTTCTGGTCACACCGCACATCCACCTAAGCATTCTCATCTCTGCTACTTCCATCCTGCTGATGTTATTTTTCCTCAGGGCCACAGTTTCTATAGCATATGTCATAGCTGGCCTCACTACTGTCCTATAAATTTTGCCTTTCAGGTTGATCGGCACCCTCTTATTGCATAACACTCCAGCCATCTCCCTCCAGTTCCTCCAACCCGCTTGTATCCTGCATCCCACTTCCTTCTCAGCTCCTCCATCTTCTTCCACTTTTGAACCTAAGTATCTAAAGTCTCTCACCTTCCTGATAACATTTCCTTCCAGCTCCAGATCTGTCTCCTGGCCGCCGCAGGCCACTGCGCAACACATATACTCTGTCTTACTTCTGCTCAGTCTCATACCTCTCTCTTCCAGTACTTTTCTCCATCTTTCCAGTTTAGTTCCCGCTTCTTCTCTTGAATCTACACACAGCAAGATGTCATCTGCATACAACATTGTCCAAGGCGCATCTTCTCTCACCTCCTCTGTTACCACCTCCATCACAATATTACACAGAAACGGACTTAATGCTGACCCTTGATGCAAGCCAACTGTTACTTGAAAACTTTCTGTCTGTCCCAAACAGGTCCGAACACTTGTCTTCACATTTCTGTACATTTCCCGCACCAACCTGACATATTTCTCTGGCACCTTCTTCTCCCTGAGACACCTCCTGACTTCTTGCCTTGGCACTCTATCGTATGCTTTCTCCAGATCAATAAATACCAGATGTAGCTCCCTTTGTTTCTCTTGATATTTTTCCATCATCTGTCGTAACCCAAAGATAGCATCTGTTGTTGATCTACCAGGCATGAAGCCAAATTGTTCCTTTGCAATCTCCACCTCCTTCCTCAATCTACCATCAAGAACCCTTTCTAGGATCTTCATTGTGTGGGACATCAACTTTATTCCTCTGCAATTTTTACAGTCTTGTGCATCCCCTTTACCCTTGTAGATGGGGACAAGAGTACTCTCCCTCCATTCCTCGGGTATATTTTCCTGTTGGCAAACTTTCATGAACAGGTCCCACAGCAGGTCAATTCCCTCTTCCCCCAGTGCCTTCCATGCCTCCACTGGAATTCTGTCGGGGCCCACCAATTTTCCATTCCTCATCCTCTTCATGGTCTCCATCACTTCCATTCTACTGATGTTCTGCACCATCCCCTCAGAAGGCTGCCCATCTCCTCTGTGAGTCCTTGCATTTTTCTCATTCGAAAGTCCCTCAAAGTATATTTTCCATCTGTTTCTTATGTCCACATCCCTCCATAATACTCTTCCTTCAGCATCTTTGATCTGCCTCACATGTAAGATGTCCTTTGCTGCTTTATTTCTACATTTCGCTAGATGGTAAATTTTTCTCTGTCCTTCCTTTGTTTCTAATTGATCATTTTTTTTTTTTTTAAAAATACACAACAAAAAACTTTATTTGTGTATTTCAAAATGTATTTATCACTTTTAATTACTTTAATACAACAAATATTTTAATACAAAAAAAAAAATATATATATTGGAATAAAATATTTATTTCTCTATTTTGGAAAACCAAACTTAGAAAAAAACAAGAGATTGATTACAAACTCACAAGTTACAGGAAATGCTGGTTGATTAAAAAAAAAAAAAAAAAAAAAAAAGTTCATATGAAATTTGGCGTTTGGACCTCGCAATATTTTCATAGTCAAGTTGATATGAAGAAGTGGCCAATCGCAGACAATCATCCAAATGATCATTTGTAATTTAGTTTCTTAATTGATTTTTTATGATGGTCATATTTGAAAAAGCGGATTCTGACAAGTATGTCGATCCGAAACACGACAGAATGTTTCGCGCAATATCAGTTAATATTAGGAATTTTTCATGTGCATACTTCCAAATGACTTCATTGTTTATTGATTTTAAATGTAAACTATTCTGAATGTTTATTATCTCAAGTTCTACTTCAGCTTGGTTTATATCAAACAGCCCACTAATTTTGTTTGAAATTTCTGCGATGTTCAAGTTTTCTTGAAATGGATTATTGATAAAAGATACAATTATTTCAGTTTTATTAAAATTTTTAAATCTTGAATTTATTTCTTTCTCAACTAATTCTATTTCACGAATAAATTCTTTTAAATCATAGCGAAGCATTTCTTGATTTTGTTCAAAAAATTTTAATAAATATGGGAGATGTCTAAATTTGCGGTCATTTATATTTTTCTTTAATAATAGTAAGTATTGTTGGAAAGTTTTTATTGAACTTAACATGTCAATTAAATTTTTATCTCTACCTTGTAATTCTAAATTTAAATTGCTTAATTTCATAAAGGAATCTACTAAAAATGATAAGTGTAACAACCAGCTTTTATCACTCAATTGTGGATAAATATCTGCTTTTTCATCAAGAAAATTTTTTATATCGCTAATTAATACAAGCAATCTTTCTAAAAATTGACTTCTGCTGAGCCAGCAAACATTATTGTACAACAGAAGTTCCCTACCATCATCTGCCTGTAATTTAAATAACTGCTGTTGCAGGGCTTTTCCTCGAACAGAATTTACAATTTTAAATGTAATATCCAAAACATCTTTTGTGTTTAATCTTTTACTACACAGTACTCGTTGGTGAATAATACAGTGGTACGTTAAAAAATCTGGATATTTGTCATCGTTTTTACATAATGAAATGAAGCCTGATTTATTACCTATCGTTGCAGGAGCACCATCAGTAGTAATAGACACAAGTTTAAAAAGCGCAAGTTTGTGTTGTTTCACAAATTCATCAAATGCTGAAAAAATGTCTTCTCCCCTAGTCCTTCCCAATAATGGTATAATTTTCAAAAGTTCTTCTTTACTTGAATAATCTTGAAATACCATGCGAATAAATACCATTAACTGTGAAATATCAGTGAAGTCGTTTGATTCATCAAATTGTAACGAAAATGCAACACACTGGTGAATGTCTGACATTAACCTGGCCTGGAAACTTTTCTCTGGCAATTGGAACTCTTCCTTTCGGCAATTTGAAACCTTGTCTGCAGCCTAGAAGTAGTCTCTAGCGACGTAGAGAGAGACTACTCTCTCTACGTCGCTAGAGAGAGTAGATTACTTCTCTAGAGACTACTCTAGAGAAGTAGTCTCTCTCGAAACGAGAAGCTCCTTTCTGGAAGCGGGAAACTCCTCTCTCTCAAGCAATGTGGATCCGGGCAGTCTCTCTGACGGTGACTCTGGACCAGGCGGCCTCCTCTCTGACAGCAATTCTGGAACCGGGAGGTAAAAAAATAAACTTTGTTTGTCTCGGTATAGTTAGCTTCAAAAGAGTTATTTACAAAAACATCTAATACAAACTATACCGAGACAAACAAAGTTTATTTTTTTACAATATTCACATGGGACTCAACCTAAGTAAAAAATCGATGTAATGTGCTTTGGAATAATTAATATTTAAGCTACAATCGCGTTTTTACACTTTGCTTATAATCGTATTCACTCGGCTCGCTGTTTTGACTTCCACTAATCCAAATTAATTCATTTACCTGGACGTATAAGAAAATTACTGATTTGACAATTTTAACGAAAAATAAATAAACAATAGCAATACACTTAAAGCGAATTAAAAATAACATTTTATTTATCATTATTTTGTATTATGTTTTCAGTTTTAATTAAATTTGTAAGTAAGGAGGAATGCACAAGAGATCGACCAAAAATCGCTCTGCGATCGACGGGTTGAACACCCCTGTCCTATATTCTTTCCAGTTCTGCCAAATCTTCATTGTGTTCAGTTTCAAATCATACGGAGTCAATGACACTGCCAGCTGAACACTATTAGCATCCATGCTAATATCCTATTAACCTCTATGTGCCAAATTCATTTTATTCAACAGCTCTGGTATCTCTTTCTAATACACCTAAGTACCTTCATCCTGTTTAAGTTAGCATTGTGTTCAATGTTGCACACACACCAAAGTTGCCACTTAGTTGGCAACTTTGGTGTGTGTGTTCAACACAAGAAACATTTCCGCAATCACACATAAGATTAGTCAATGTGATGTATGGACATGTTCAAAACTTCCTAAATGGCATCAACTTCATCACAAAGAGCAGCATTTTTTTGTGACAATCTTATTATTATTATTACCCAAGACCCCCATGGAGTCAAAGGCTTATCTAGGAGGTCCTTTTGTCATACACACAGCTCATCATATTGCACCTTAAACACACTCAAATTCTTTGAAGACACTGCACCACTCTCAGACAAGGCATTCCAATCATTCACAACTCTTCATGCAAAAAACTTACTTCTCACTCATCTACTCACACCCTCTATATACAGCTTCCAGGGATGACCTCTGGTTCTCCTCTGATCTCCCACCGTTTGCTGTATAAAACCTCTCTAACGTTAATCCTATTAACAACCCTTTACTAACTTGTAGGTCTCTATTATATCTCCCCTCTTCCTCCTATCCACTAGACACAGTAAATTGCATCTTCTCAACCTTTCCTCATATTCGACATTCCAGAGGTCAGAAACTAGCTTAGTCAGTCACCTCTGGACCCTTTCCAACATCTCTTCATCCTTTTGACAACCAGGTGACCAAATCTGCACATAGTCCATGTGTGGCATAATCAAGGCCTTATACAATGGAACAAGAATGGAAGGAGGGTGATTATTATAGGAGATTTCAACTATGGTCGCATTGATTGGAGTGAGGAGAGGACACATGGGAGGAAGGAACTGGATTTTATGCGGTTATTAAGGGATAACTATCTGCGACAGCATGTAATGGAAAATACTAGGGGTCAGAGAGTGCTTGACCTAGTAATTACATCTGAGGATTTGGCTGTAACAAATATGACCACATTGCCACCAATCGGTGAGAGTGATCATAGGGTCTTAACTTGGGAGGTGGCTAAAGGTGTAGAATTTTCAATTAAAACAGGGTACATGTGGAATTATCGGGCTGGAAAGTATGACAAGCTTAGGAGTTTGATTGGTTCAGTGCCATGGCATGTACAACTGCAAGGACTAGAAGTTGATAGTGCATGGGAGGTAGTTAAGAAGTGCTTGCATGAAGCAATGGCTGACTGTATACCTAGAGTCCGAATAATAAATCAAGTAGGGGTTAAATGGATGAATAACACCATTAAGGTTGAGTTGCAAAAAAAGAAACAACTATGGAGGGAATTTAAGGAGAAGGGTGACCGGCAGGCACATGAACGGTATAAAGCGCAGGCCAGAAGGGTGACAAGTGTGGTAAGAAAAGCAAAAAAGGATTATGAAAGAACATTGGCCATGCAGGCTAAAGAGAATCCTAAACAGTTTTTTAGATATGTAGCAAGTAAAAGGAAAAATGTACATGGCAGATTGATTTTAAAGAATGCCGATGGTAGGGAGGTAACTGAATCAGTTGAGATAGTTGAGTTACTGAGTGAGCACTTTGCAAAAGTATATTATCCAGGTGGTGACATTGCAGAAACGAATAAACCAGTAGATTATACGGGAATTGTGGTTAATGAAGTGGAGGTGAGTATTCTATTGCAAAACCTCAATGTCAATAGATCTGTGGGATTGGATGGTATACCAGCTCGTGTTGTACGAGAAGCAGCTAAAGAATTGTCAGTACCCTTGACCATTTTGTTTAATTTGAGTCTCGGGTCTGGGTTAGTCCCGAGCGGGTGGAAAGAGGGGAAAATAGTTCCACTGCATAAAGGTGGTTCCAAGACTGCTGTTGTAAATTACCGACCGATTAGCATATCAGGAATCATTGTCAAGGTCTTAGAGAAATTAGTCAAGAAAAGAATACAGGATTGGATAGATGAAAATGGGATATTGTATGGGGGGGACAACATGGGTTTGTGAAGGGTAGATCATGCCTCAGTAACTTGCTCACGTTTTATAACACAGTGACGGCTGAAGTGAATAGGGGTAATGGGTTTACAGTGATACTACTGGACCTTGCCAAGGCCTTTGATAGGATACCACATGGAACCCTAATCAGTAAACTGGAGCAGATGGGTATAGATATAGGGTTGGTGAGATGGATAAGAGGGTGGTTGAAGGAGAGATATCAAAGAGTGGTTTATTCAGGAGTGGAGTCTAAAAGACGTCTTGTGACTAGTGGAGTGCCACAGGGCTCTGTTCTTGGACCACTGCTTTTCAATTTGTTCATCAATGATATTGGAAAGGATCTGAGAGGAAGTGTTCACTTGTTTGCTGATGATGCAAAGTTGGGTAGAGCAATTGTGAGTGCACAGGATGTCAAAATTTTACAGGATGATTTGGATAGTTTGGAGGACTGGGCTAGGAAAAATGGATGTCAATTTAATGTGGCAAAGTGTAAGGTTATGCACTTTGGGGTGAAAAGAATAGCAGCAGTATATCGCATTGGTGGAACCATATTCCAGGAGATTGATGAGGCCAGGTATTTGGGAGTGTTGGTGATAGGGAGTTGAAGTTTAGGGGGCACATTGCAAAAGTAACTAAAACAGCTCACCAAATCACTTGGCTTCTGAAAAATACTTTAACATGCAGAGACAAACAAGTTGTTGTTCCTCTGTATCGAACCTTGATAAGACCCCATCTGGACTTCTGTGCCCAGCTATGGGCACCAGGGTTTCTTCGTGATGGGGAGGAAGTGGAGAGGGTCCAGAGACGAGTGACCAAGATGATAGCAGGTCTGTGGAATGAACCTTATGAGAATAGGTTGAAGATTTGTGGGTTGCAGAAATTGGACGATAGGCGAAGGAGGGGTGATATGATTGAGACATTCAAATTACTGAAGGGTTTTTATAAGATTGATCCAGAAGATATTTTTGAAAATATGACTGGTGGTGGGAGGACTAGGGGCCATGCATGGAAGCTGGGCAAGAGCGTGGTTGACAAGGGTGTTAGAGCTAGGTTCTTTACTTGGAGAGCGGTAAATGAGTGGAATAAGCTTCCAGAGTCTGTTGTGGGTGCTACGACCGTGAATGAGTTCAAGGCAAGGTATGATAGATACTGTGTGAATGTTGAATAGTTGTTCTTGACATGATGTTAGGGCCTCCCTCGATGAGTCTGTCGACTCCTTGGAGTTTCCCGGAACAATAATAATAATAATACCATCACCCATCTCAACAATATGGTATTCTAAAAACACTAATCCATAGAGCTAGAGCAATTTGTTCCAATGACATTGCTCTCACTGCTGAACTTTCACACTTACGTCACACCAATGGCTATAATCCCCATAAGATAGATAAAATACTAAATGCTCCCCAGAAATCTCCCCCACTGTCTACTACAGAAGACTACTACAACAAAACTGTCACCATCCCATACATTAAAGGCACATCTGAAAAGATATCTAGAGTGCTTAACAAACACCAACTATGCACCGTATTTAAACCATATGTGAAATTGGAAACTCTCATTTATTCACCTAAGGGCAGATTCTCTCCTTTATTACATCCAGGAGTCTATGAAGTGCCCTGACATCCGCCTCAGTGAACACAAAAAATATATCTGGCACTTTCGCTATGGCAAGTCGGGTCTAGCTGACCATGGTTTGGATACCCCCGCACACAGGATCAATTGGAAAAAAAACAAAAGTGCTGCACAGAAGCTTTTACAAGTCAGAGAGGTTGTTCCTGGAATCAACAGAAGCCTTGAAACATACTCCAGACCTCAACAAGTATGGCTGTATAAATCTACCAAAGATTTGGGAGACAGTCATCCTAAGACTAAATTAATACCTGCTTTCTCTCTCTCATTTTTTTTTTTTTTTTCAACTTAGATGGCACCTAATTAAGACTTTAGTCTTTGTGTTGCATGCTACAATTGCTCATACTAGTCCCACTGTTACACCGGACTGTGGTTGTCTCACTACTGTAACAAACTTTGTTTGTGTGCTCTGAAGATGCTGGATAGAATACCAGAGAGATATTAGCAATTAAGTCAATAAATAGTTATTTTCTTATCAACCAGTGTTTGCATCTTTCCCATTAAAATCTAATCAACATGTGCAACGAACACATAAGCCTTTCCACACGGTCTGCAATCTGCATTTCTTCAACCTCTCTCTCTCCATAGCCAGCACTTCAAAGTCCAGACATTGTCTGGACTTTGGAGTGCTGGCTGGTCTTAGTTTCATCTCTGGACCAGCATTTATGATGCTTACTGATCAAAAAGGCTTTGCAAAAACCAAAATTGTCATCAAACTACTACCTGTTTACATTATTAATGTTCCAGAATCCTTGACTAATTGCACAAGGGTATTATACAGTGAGACTGAACCAGAATGACAGTTGATAATATGCAATATAATTTTGTAACTGATTCTGCTAGAAATAGAATGTTAGCCTCCTTTTAGCAGTCTGTTTTTTTTTTAAAAAAAGATATTTGCTTGTTCATCAAGGTTATGTTAAGTGATCCAGAATGTATTTAGAAAATAAGTAGCTCTCAAATGAAATGGTCAGACAATATCAAATAAGACCTTAACAGAACTGGCATACAATGGCATGAAGCAACAGTATTCACTCAAAACAGACATGCCTGGAGTAGGAAACTATTCAATCTGCTCAGATCTCAGTGACTATTGTTTTAGGAAGTATGTACCCTCAAAGAATCACAGATGATAAGGATAATATAAAAAATAAAGATTAAAGATATTCTGGAGCTTCAGAGTAATTACTTTAACAGATTATTAATTGTGATAAGCAATGACAGAACAGTGGTAAAAAAAAAATTCAAGAAATGAAATCAGGAGCATACATATTAATGCTTGAGGTAGACCACATCATTAGAAATGTAAAATGTGAAAGGCTATTGGTATAGGTGATATTTGAAACTCAAATATGCAACTATAAAAGTTTTACATTGTTACAATACATCATTCTTAAGGTCTAGTCAAATTTCAGATAATTAGAGTAGAGGTTCCATTGTAATCATCTAGAACTAAGAATTACTCACTTCAAACATTTTTTGATATTTGGAAGGTAATTTCTCCCAAGTTGATCTTAATCTTGAAACAGCTCCATGACCTAGTCCACTAAGAATGGCAAACATTGAATTGTAATTTTTGCATTCTTTACACTGTCCTAAATAAGAAAACAATTAAATTAAATTAAATTTATATATATGATTAATTAGATATAGTCATTAGCTAATTTTTATGACTAACAACTAATCTGAGCTATTTTTTTGTTTTTAAAGATAAATGTGTATCTAATAAATCTTATTTAATATTTGTGGAGGATATTGATTGTCAAATGTTTAGGCAAGTAAAAGGAAGACAATCCTAATGGGAGATTTTAATTAGGAATGTGGATTGGAAAGAAGGGACATTGTATAGTAACAAGGGGAGTGAATTTGCTGAGTTTCTGCTGGATAACTATCTAAAGCAGCATGTAATATAAGCAACATGAGGCTTATTGATGTTTGATTTGGTGATATCCTCACAGGATGTGCTTTTAAATGAGGTATCAACACTGCCACCTGTTGGTGAAAGTGATAATGACGTATTGGTTTGGAAGGCAGTCAAACATGAAAACGTTATCAAGAAGATCAATATGTGGAACTATAAAGGGGGTGATTATCAGAAGCTCCACAGTCAACTAGTCAATTGCACTGGGTTGATCAACTGTGTAAAAAAATGTGGACAGTGCATGGGAAATGATAAGGTAGTATCTAACACAAGCAATGCATAACTGCATACTAAGAATTAAGTGAATAAATAGAGTAGGAATTGGATGGATAAATGAACAGTGAAATTAAGCAAGCACTGTTACAAAAGAAGTTGTTATAGAGGAAGTACAAGACAGTTTGCAGTGAACAGATGTATGAAGAATATAAACTGCAGGCCAGAAAAGTAACAGATGTGGTTAAAAAAGAAAAGCAGAATGAGAGGAGATTGGCCAGTCAGGTCAGAGCTAATCCAAGGGAATTTTTCTGCTGAATCTTTTGTGCGAATTTTGTTTGCCTTTACTTGAATAAAATATTAATCCATATAATTTCTTGGCATCATTAAGTTAAATTTATTCCATTAACTTCCTACCATGATGGCCTGGTTGGCCGAGTGGTTAGCGTACTTGCTCTCCAGCCAAAAGGCTGCAGGTTCGAATCCTGCCATGGATGTTTGTGATTGTCTGTGAAAATACTAGTGGTGGTAGTGGGCGGTAGATGGCGTTGGTGTAGTTGCGGTTCATTGGTGGGTTGAGTGGTAGAGACAGAGTTGTGCAGTGGATTCCCTCCCTCGATGAGTCTTTGGAATCCCTGGAGGTGTCACGAAATAATAATAAAAAAAAGTAATAATAATAATAACAGCTTTGCTAATTCTGTTATCTATTTCCATGTTTAATTTGCCATCTTCACTAAAAAATCTGGTTCATCCTTAAATTGTTGCAAAAGGTCCAGTTTCTTGCAATGTTCCTTTTGTTCATCTGACAGTTTTTGGAACGATTTTTGCACAAACTTTTTTCATGTTCAGTTCTTTCATTAAAATGCATTGAACATTTTCCCTGTCCATATGAACTTTCAGCTACAATTCGAACACCCAACCTTCTGTCTTTTCAAATCACATCTCACATTTTTTAATGTTGTCATCGGTAACTGCTGTGCATGGGCAGCCTGGGTAAACATCTTTCATGCTTTCTCTGCCTTCCAAAAATCGTTTGTGCTATTCAAAAACGTGTGCACAAAACATGCACTCTTCACTGTAAGCCTCAGTCAATAATCGAAAAGTTTCCGTAGCAGATTTCTTCAGTTTCACAAGAAACTTGATGTTAACTCACTGTTCACTCTTGCACTCCTTTCCGACTGAGGGTAAGAAAACGTCTATATTTGAACACGTGCCCACTCATATTGAGTAAAACGATGGAGTTGAGCCTTGTCTCATGGTGACAGGTTAGAACATGCTCTATAACCATCTCTTTGTCTCTCCCCTCCCATTCTCAAGCTATAGAGTTAGTCTTGTTTTTTTTTTGTGTCAGACCTCGTATATCAGTGGTGTAATGTGCCCATTTTGGTTGGGTGTGCTGTCGTGGCTTATGCAACCAGCACTATAAAATTCATGTCACTTTGAACATATGATTGCATTTTTATCGATGTATGAAAGTTTTAAGAGTGTATCATCTTAATTTGTGTAATGCAATTAATTGTAGGATAACTTTGAGTACTTTCATTTATCAATTAATTGTAAGCAAATCTGTGTAGAGTGGGGGACAGTGTGTTTGTTTTAAGACACTGTATATTAAAAAACAATAATGAAGGAGAATGCTACATTTGGTTAATATATTTGAATTACTCAAAGGTGTAAAATTTGGAAGAGAAGATGAGGCTTACCTCTTTCAACTACAATACTGTTTCCCATTGTAAATATGGGCAAAAAAAGTAATAAAATTATCGAAAATTATATATATATATATATATATATATATATATAAATAAAATTAAAATATATTAGAAACTTGTCTATATTATATATAAAAACTTGCCCACCATATCAGTTCATACTTCATGCATGCAAAACAGATGAAACTCAGAATACAAAAACAGCAACTCATGACAAATGACAACGTTCAATTGGATTGGTTGATACAATAACCAATCACAGCCTCTAAGTGCTATTGTCTCAGAGCTCACCCTGCCTCACCTTCTGAGCAGTTTAAAACTACTAGAACACTAGGAATTTGACCTGCTGCACCATCTGTACATCTTTTCAAAGGGCTCAAAGGTGTATGTATTTTGAACGCAAACCTGGGCTAGTAACGTGAATGTGATGCAATGTTTACATATTGAAGTACGTCCTCTTGATGAAGCATTAGTATATTGTGCAGTGCTCATCCACCAAATAGCAATGTTGATGATATTGCTATTTGGTGGATGAGCACTGACAACCTAGCACACCCAGAATATCCCCCCCCGATATATATATATATATATATATATATATATATATATAGATAGATAGATTATTTTTTAAATTAGGAACTGGTACACCATTTGTTACCTTACTAACACTTGTGCATTATTTATTTATTTATTTATTTATTTTTTTTTTTTTTAGAATCTGTTAATTGCAATTAAAATTACTTTATTTAATGTAAGCTATAAGTTATCCATTCTCTGATTTCTAGATTATGTAAATTATCTTCGAAATGTATGATATATAATTTGCATCTGTCAGTTATATTGTTTATCCATATTTTATCCATTTATTTAAGATTTTTTTTTTCAATCAAAATGGGATAAAATAAAGAAACTATGAATATCAAACACTGTTCACTTACTTGCTACTTTAATAAACTGTTTAATTATTCTCATCCGTCTAAGTAGTTGATGTTCTGAACACACTTCTGAGACGACCCAAAACATTTCCCGATTGACCAGCTTAAATGAAGAAAATAATTTTTAATTATAAAAAAAAACATATTAAATTCTATTAAGAACTATTACGAATAGGCTTATATAATGAGTATTGTATTACACAAAAATCATCTCTCTTTCACAGTGGTTATGGTTTAAAATGAAAGAAAATACATTCGAATATAAACATTAACACAAAACTAAAATCCAAATAGATTAACAAATGACAAGGTAAAGATTATGAAAAGAAATTAAAGTTATTTCTTATTATCTCAATGAAAATTCTTAAGAAATTACTGTATTTGGATTTATTTCACAGAAATGCTAGCCTTATTATCCAAAGATTTTATCTGCATGATGCACAAGAATACCTCAAAATTATCGCAAATGGAATAACAAATTTATGAGATTAAACCTTTAATCCATTTCTGCTAGGCTAGGATGAAGCAAAAAATAAAATGACCTGTTTGCAATAAAAAGTGTATAGCTATTGGCAGAGAACAAATCATGAGTACCATGTGTCCTTAAGATGAAGAAAAAAACTAAATATTGATAAACAGATTGGTAAGCAAACAAAATGAATGAACAAAATAAAGAACAGCTTTGCATATTAGTACTACATTAAATTATTACAGGGTGAGGGAGAAAAACTTGTTATATTCTATACAAATATGAACGAAATAAAATTATATATGTAATGTCAAGAGCTAATAATGGTAACTCAAAAAACACTACATTATTATCACAATAAAAAAAAGTTATTTTCATACTAGTTAAGTACAAACATATAGCATTAAAAATTTTAGCTTTTTATTATTTTATTAAACACATACATGATATGAGCATGTATATTTTTGGTGACCAAAAAATGAATGTGACAAAAGACAACTGGCATTGAGTTTAACAGGTCGTGATAATATAAACACTTAAAACAACTAGTTTTGCCACATATGCTAGTGGCTTCTTCTGGGTTAGGAAGAACAAAACATACAATAAGGAATAAACATGTAGGAACCTTTACACCAAAGTGTAACAGTTCCCACGTGTTTACTATACATTCGTATAGTCACAATGAGCTTTCAAGCCCAATGGGCTTTCAAGTCCTTGGTGAACATAAAAAATACATCCAGCACTATCATTATGACAAGTCAGGTCTAGAAGACAATACCTTGGATACCCCCTTCACACAGGATCAAATGTAAGAAAACAAAAGTGCTACACAGAAGTCAGAGAGAGACTGTTTTTGGAATCAACAGCAGCTTTAAAACATACTTCAAACCTCATCAAATATATAAATTTACCAAAAATCTGGGGGAGAGTCATTTTAAGATCTAATTAATACTTGTTTTTTCTCTTTTTCCAATATAGATGGTGCTTAAAATATTGCAACAGACAACATTTAAGCTATTCCCACTGTTATACCAAATTGTTTTGTGTACTGTGACAAATTGTTCTTGCGCTCTGAAGATGCCATATATAATACCAGCAAAATATCAGCTAATAAGTTAATAAACATTAATTATTTTCTTATCATCCTACATTGTAATAAATACCATGAAAATAAACTAACATTACAAGATGATGTTGCTATCTTGATTAATGGAATCTGTTCATCTTGTTCTTGATTTTCCTCTTACCAAAATTTTACTATTTACAGTCTTCTTAAGAATACTGTCATTTTCCATACAAGAAATATGTTTTGCCCAGTGCAACTTTTTGAACTAAATATTGTAATAAATTATTGATTTATATATTTGTATTATGGATATCTTTTGAGCTGAATACATATAAGAGAGAATAAAAAGCCTGATTATCCCTCTTTATTTGATTCTGCACTGTCTACCATCCTATTTTGGTTGACTTGTGATCATTAATCCTAAATATTTGAACTGCTCCACTTTTCTATTTCAAGGTTCCCAAATTTCATGCTTGTCAGTTAAATGATTCTACCTAGTATTAATCATAATTTTCTTCTGATTAATTTTTACCTTTATCTCATATGCTGATTTTTCTAGTTCTAAATATATTTCTTCTGTTTTCTGTTGGGTTCTTAACAAGATGTTAATGTCATCTGTATATGCTACAATCTGCAATGATTTGTTTATTGGAGTGTCTTTAGTATCTACTGGTAATAATTGGATGATGTAATCCAGGAAAGGAATCTGTTAAATCATTTAGTATTTTAACCTGTGCTTCTAAGTTTTTCATTTGTTAAACTGTTAAATCTTACTTGCTTATCTGGTATTCCAAAGTGTATCATAACCTCATATAATTTTTCTCTATTATTTGTTTCCAATTTTTCTCCCACACTCACAAAAGTTTTTTGTGTAAACCTATAGTGCATTAGTAATGTGGATGGGCTAAGGATTTTTTTATTTTTATTTTTTTACAAAGTCTAGAAGCTTTGTTCTGGAGACTAAACATGGAACTTTTTTCAAGACACCTGAGGCCTCCAACAAGCAGGGCAGTGGTCTCATGGTGATGAAATTTATCTCTAAAAATAATCACCAACATATATGTTAACAGTAGTTTTTTTTTTTTTTAATGTATCTCCCATCCATGAAAGGTTATTCTGTAAACCTATAGTGCATTCATACCATGGGTTAGCTAAGGATTTTTTCTATTTTTATTAATTTATATATATATATATATATATATATATATAGGTATTTTTTATTTATTTTTATACACAGTCTGGAAACTGCTCTAGAAACCAAAACATGCAACTTCTTGGAACACGGAACTTCCCTAAGGTCTCTAAATAAGTGGAGCAGTGGTCTCACACTGGGTGATGAAATCCATCTCCACCCTAAAGACAATTATAGACATCCATTACCACAGCAGAATTCGAAACCATAGACTCTTAGTTGGAAAATCGATATGTTAACCACTTAGCCAACCAGGATGACAAGTTAAAAATTAAAATTATTATTAAATATTTTCCTAATTTTCATACAATAGAAAAATCCATATAAATTAAATCATAATTAATCAGAATGGAATTAACCACCAAACCAGCTATGATATGTTTACATGTCAATGTCTACTGAAGCTGAAATAACATGAATATGAAGCATTCAACTAATATTTCTCTGCTTTCAATTCATTGAAAACATTTAATGAAGTAAGAAAAGAATGCGATATAACATTTGAACTAACCTCAGCAAACTTTGATAACATAGGAACTCCATACTTTGATTTGACTAAAAATAAATCATCAATGTACTCTGTAGGTTCAATTTGTCGAAATATGCTAAAATCTTCTATAGTAAGCTGGGTAGCTACTTCTACACTATTTAACTGAAGAAAATGTACCTGGCTTTCTCGAAGAAGTTCCTGTCAAAAGAAAAAAAGCTAATATTAATATTTATATATTATTATCATCCAAGCATCTCCATGATGAATCAAAAGACTCATCATAGGGTGCTCACACTTTATTTATTTTGTTAAATTCATCCAAGAATGTTTGGGAATCTATTCTACATTAGTACCATGGATGGGTTAAAGGTTAAATAATTCCCTGCTATAGAGATCAAATATTTGAAACTTTTTTGAATCACTTCAGGGGCCTATAAGTGGAATGGCGATCTCACAGTGGGATGTGAAATTCACAAATAGCCTAAAGCAGAGATTAGCAAACTTTTTATGAGAAGGGCTGAGTAATAAATATTTTACACTCTGTGTGCCAAAAGGTAAAATCAAGGATAATGCACTTATATATAAGACAGAAAACAAAATTTATATACATATATATATATATATTTTTTTTTTTTTGTTAATGGGGCATAATTACAAATTGCAAATGCTCATATGTAAAGCAAATTATAGGTGCAATGAATACAGTATATTCCAAGGAGGATCAGTGGAGGAAGTGGATCCTTGGATGAGGTGAATAAATTCTTTAATTTTGCAGGAAGTTGAAAGGTGGCAGGTTATCTTTCTGTTTATTTTATCTGATGCTGCTTTAATATATAGAATGGCTACAGTTTTATTGTAATCTAGTTTATTTTTATTATTGTCTTGTGAAGAATTTCATTGATAGTATTTTTGTTGTAGCCATTCTTTAGGAAAGTATTGCTGATAGCTTTTAAATAATGTTTAAGTGCTTGCTCACTGGAGCAAATCTTTAAAGCCCTGTTTTTGTTTTAATGACACCTAGTTTTTGTGTTGGTAAGAGTTTGTGTGTATATACTAGCTAGTATGGGTAGGCTCATGATAAACAATGAAGGAAAGGCTGCCAGAAGGAAGATGTGTAACAAGAAATGGAAGTGTTTTCTGACTTTCAATTGTGAATTATATGCACGTGTTGTTTATTTAGGTGGATGAGGAAAGTGTCTGGTATCTGGTGGTTATGGACCCGATAACGAAAAATTTGTCAATGTACCTAAGCCAGACTTTGGGTTTTAACGTAAAGGAATCTAGAGCACATTGCTCAAAAGCCTTCCATATGCAAGTTAGCAATTGGGGGGGGGGGGGTAAGCAAGCCCATGGCTGTGCCTTCTTTTTGCAGGTAAAAAGTATTTTGTCACACAAAACAACCAGAACATGGTACATGGGCAAATAGTGCCATGATATTGGATGGGAATTTGACCTGTAAAAGAAGAATTGTGGATTGGGATATTTGTAAAAAGGGAAGAGATGTCAAAACTAATAAATCACTTTCATCAAGTGTAATGTCCTCAATTTTATTTACAATGTGTTATGCGGGTTTTTTTTTTATATATATATATATAAGAGGAGGAGGGGGGAATGACCTACCAACTCTTTGAGTTTTGATGCCAGTTTCATGGCTAGATGATAACTGAGAGCTATTGATACCTTCAACTATTAACCAAAGCAGTATTCTGCTTATGAATCTTGGGCAAACCATAAATTCTCAGGGAATTTAACTGAATCTGCAGGCCACAATATGACGGATTTAAGTAATTCTTCTGTTTTATTTTTAATCTAATTAGCTGGGTTATATTTCACAAGTTGACAGGTGATGTTGTCTGAGAATAACAGATTCATTTTGGCACTGCCTTCATTGGTTCTAATAATTAGGATGTCCTGACTTGCTTTTAAAGATTTCACAGCTGCCAATTCAGTTTTTAGTCAGGTTGCTAGTTATTGCTTTAGTATTTTCCAAAATGTTAGAAGTTTCTAATTGTATTTTATCAGCTATGGTGGTTGTGAGAAATCTTATGATTCTTTCAATATGCTATATAAAATCCAATTTGTTAAATGGATGTCCTGGGTGTGAAAGCAAAGTTTAAGTCTTTACTAAGTAGCAAGAGTTGTAGGCATAACTAGAAAAGTTAATGACATGACTATTCATTGAAGGCAGCTGGTTGCTCCTGTTATCGCTTATTTCTGGTTGTTTGTTTTTATCCTCTCTTCTTAGTAGTTGGATGCTCCTATTATCACTGGCTTGTGGTTGGCTGTTTTCAAAGTCATTCAATGATGAGAAATTTAAATTTGTCTGTTAGCTGTTTAAATGCTGCCAATGTTTCAAGCTAAGAAATTTGACTATAAGTTTTACTTTCTTTGTTTCCAGGGTATGTTTAGCAGAAATGTCAGTAATCCTCTTAAGGACATCTCAAACATCTGGATTTAAATAGCTGAAAGTTCCAATTTTAAATTTAGAATCTCATTTTGAGAATAATTTGAATCTGTTCTCTGAGGACTGTTTTTTCATACAGTTATTAATTCTTAGTGCTTTTGCCAAGGTGAAGTTCATTTTTTTTTTTTTTTTAGTTTGATGCAATTAGGAATAAGATTTCTGACTCTACATCATTTTAAAAATGCCAATAAATGTTCTGATTAATCAAAACAGAAATGTGTATCTTTAGCTTACCATAGCGACTGCACTGCTTGCGTGTTAAATCTCCATGAATCATGAAAATCTTTTCCTTTAATGTTACACGGTAATCAGCATTCATTTCAATAAATTATAGGGACTAGAACTATGTTAGGAATAATTAGTTTTATTTCCCAACATTTCTATCTTCATATTGTAAAATATTTTCTTTATTATGTTATGAATGTTTAAGATGTCATCATTTGCAAAATTTGTAATATTCTAATTCTATTATCAACTTTATATTACTATCAACTGCACCTTTGTTATTTCTTTGCATGCGCACTTTAGGCCTAACTTACTTCTACTTTACTCAGTCATAACTACAATCTGCTTAAGATAGATCTCTCTTTTAATCCCTTATAATCTTCTTTATATTCCCACTGTTAGTAGATGACCTTTGTTATTAGTCTATTCACGATAAACAGGATACCAACTCTCAAACTATACAATTTAGAAAAATTTATTTGTTTAACGACTGTGCTATTCTAAATTATATACATATAGCTTGAGAATTTAGGTATGGAACATATGCAAGATCAAATTTAACATACACAATCTTTTATAGCTTGGTATTCTGATTCTTAATCAAACAGGCTTGCGGGTTCGCTAATTTTTTTGGAGACAATGCATCGGCAATGGATCAGGCAAGATAGTTGCACAAACAAAACATTTTATTTTAACCTAGTAAAATAGTACAATGCACAAACAAATAGGAGACATTAACTCTCTAAGGCCTTTTACATACACAGTAGGCAAAATATGCAACTAAACTTTGTACACTCAACACTTAATTAACCCTGTCACAATGCTTAGCTATCTAAATTAGACACGTAGCTGCTTCTTATGATACACATAGCTAAACTTCGTTCACTACATGTATTGGTTAACATTCGTCTACCCTTTCTTTACTGTAACTTATTAACTAAGTACTAACAATTTCCTGTAAGCACACATACAATTCTCACTTGTAAGCTTTTAAGACATTAACAACATTGTGCTTGCTTACATTGACTTTTTACAAACACAGTTCAATTAACTTGAATAAACCTCGGCTAGTTGAGCTTGATGTTGCGTTTCTTCCTGGGTACTGGCTGTTGCCTGGACTATCCTTGCGGTTCTGCTGTAGAAGTTTTCCGGGAAAGCTTAGGTTGATTTTCCGTCAGGAACTCGAATGGAACTGCTGAAGTTACCACAATGTCTAATGGGTAACCACACTCTCATAGCACGTCCTTACATCCACAGGAAATCCCCCCCCCCCCCCACACACACCTGGGGTCATATATCTGGAACCAAAATCAGGAGACAAAAAAAAAAAAAAAAGTTCGTCTTAGTCCCCTTTTATATCGTTGCTAATCCTTTGTTCTCCATGATGTACTTTCCAGGATTATTACCCACCAGCATGATGATGTCACTTCGGCTCCCTCCATTCTTGGGTGCATATTTCTATTGTATAATCTGGGTTAATCCCTTATTTTCCATTTTATATATTCTCAATGTACATTAAATTATGCATTTTAACAGTAGAAGCATAACATTCATTTTATTACATTATACTTTCTAAATGTTCAGAAACCTCTGTAAAATCGATCTCGAAAATTTAATTAATAAAATTTATCACAAGAGATTTTACAATATTAAGGTACATCTGTAGTATATGCACACGCATGCATGCACGCACACACACACAAAGACAAGATATATTACATTTCACACAGTATGTTAAAGTAACAAAGATTTCATCAACTGTTAGTCTACATAATTTACTGAAATGAATGCTGATCACCATGTAACATTAAAGGAAAAAAATAGGTACCAATATTCATGATATAAACTTATGATACATACAAATAAGAAATGTGGTACCCAAAACACTCCCGAGCTAGCTCTGTGAGTGCAAGCAGTGTCGGTGGTACAAAAGTGGCCAAAGATAACATATAAATGAATGGGCATGGATGCATAACAATAAAACTACTCTATGGATACTGAAACATCGGTTTCATGATTGTCATGAAATTAAACCATTTTTAGCTTAGGATGTACATAATGGTAATAGGTGGCAGGCCAGATCAGGCATGCAGCTGTAGTCTGCCAACCCCTGACCCTAACTAAGCCTGTCAAATGTCCAAGCCCATGGTGGAATCTGAACCCAGGACTTACTGGTTAGAGAGTGGAAACTCCATCAACCTAGCCAACCAAGGTCAGTAGCCTGGTTGGTTATATCATACTCCGATACATACCACGCACCTGCACAAATTCTGGGGGTTCCCCTTGTCCCCCCCCAGTGCTGTATAAAAAAAAAAAAACTTGTGCATTATGTTCCAACACCCATCATTTGTGGTAACTTATGACTTATATTTCTATCATATCTTCTTTTTTCTGTCTAGTAACCAAATTTTGTAACCAGCAAGCCTTCATTCTATTCTCATATCTAAGTCTGACATTCAGGCATGGCATGAATATGCAGGTTGATGGAGCAGCAAATCATTTTATATAACATGTAACTTGCAACTTGTTGTGTTATGTGTAACTTGCTTGTTATGTGTATTTATTTCTGTTTTATTTATATTTTGTTTGGTTTTCTAAGAATTTTCTTCTATTCACTAATGATCAGTATACATTTTTTTTTGGCACTTTTACATTAAGTAGTTCATCATCAGCACCATATAATAGTGTTAAAATAAGTTACTAATAACATCCAACACCTAACCCTCAACTAGATCGATGATCCTCCACAGAGATGATACTGTTCACAAAGCGTGACAATCCAGAAAGCTGAAACTAAAATTGGTCACAACTAAACAGATCAGCTTTCCTCAAATGATGCTGGGATACCAATACGATTCCTGCTTTTCTCAAAATCAAGGAAAGTTCCATTCGACTAAGACATCATTGTATTTACAGATGGGAGAGTTTAGTGCTCCTAAGTGAATAAATTGCTGCTATTTGCATAGAGCTTACCAAATTAAACAGTTCCATAGCTGTTGTACATGAAGAATTATTAAATGGTGTTTAAATTCTGAACTGTAGACCATCCTATGTCAAATCTCCAAAGTGCAAGTACAAAAAGAATTCGTAAAGATTAAAAGTAGGCACCTGAAGAAATCTGAAATCCTCTAATAACAGCAACGTACTATGCTCCAACCGCAATCTTGACTGGGAGCATTTGTAGCTTCTTCTGTAAGTGCCTAAGTCAATAAATTTATAACCATGTGATCTCTACGAGGTTGCAGTTACACCAAAGCATGTTCCCAAACTAGAAATGATGATGAACACAGAATGGAACATCTTCCACCTTCAAGAGCCAATAACGTTCCTTTAGACATAGCAAGCATCCTAATCAAATTTGAACCACCTAAATGCAAAATAACAGAAAGAAAGAAATGGCTGCTATCAGAATAAAAATGTGATTACTAAAGAGAATAAAAATAAAGCTACTTTTATTATGAATCAAGAGGATTACAAAAAAAATGAAGGGTCTCCTAGATGGCAATTCTACTTACCAAATCACAGACCAAGACCTGACTATGTCTCAAAAGAAAAAAGTTACTTCTTGGGCCAAAGAAATTCTTAACAAACTAAAACATGTTCATTTTAAAGTACCCATATTTCTGGGGCATCTGAAATCCATAAATCCAATACTTCCATATAGTTCATAGTATAGAAAGTCCTACTTATAAATTTGCTCAACAGTGAGATAAGTTACTTGCCCCCCTCTTACTGGCAAGGCTTCTTTTTGTTTCTATTTTCAGAAAAAAAAACTGTCCATTTCAAATCATTAGTAAAAAATCACATCCTTCAAAATTCAGACATAATGGTTAGCTTTGATGTAACACTAACACACATTCTTGATTTAACAGAATAACTTTTTTTGCAGCCTGGTTGGTCGAGTGCTTAGTGTATCCACTCTCCAGCCAAAAGGCTGTGGGTTCGAATCCCGCTGTGGGCATGGATGTTTGTGATTGTCTGTGAAAGTACTATTTGCAGTGGTGGGCAGTAGATGGCGCTGGTTTAGATGATGTGATTCGCTGTAGTTAGTGGATTGTGAGTGGTGAAGGCAGAGAGTATGGAGTGGGTGCCCACCCTTGATGAGTCTTTGGACTCCTTGGAGGTGTCACATAATAATAAATAATAATAACTCTGCATTCCCATATTATTTCTCTGACTTTCATGGAGTCACAAGACTCATGAGAGGTCAACATTAGTCAACACAAAGTCTATCATACCACTGCTTAAACTCAGCCATAATCTACACGTTCACCACGCTCTCAGGCAATGCATTCCATGCTTACTTCCTACCTTTTTTCATGATCATTTTCTTTTTTGCAATTCTTTTTGATTTAGACACAATGGCCTGTTACAGCTAGGTAACTTTTCTTCTTATACTTTGGTAATGAGAGGGCAGGACACAGACTGAAGGAGTGTATCCTGTCACTTCTTGCCACTTCTGTTAAGACTAGATTACTTATCTTAACTGAAGAACTCTTATAAATGATCCTAACATCCTAGATATAGTTCATACTAAAGTTCTTTCTAATATTAAGACATTATTGCTTTGAATGGCATGTAGAAATGCAAGATTTAAAATAAAGGATTTGTTATACAACATAACCATCTGAATGATATACATACTATAGGCAAAAACTTCCAATATTGGCTTCAGTGAAGAAAAATATACTTACCACTGCCAAATCATCAGGAACAAGTGGTTCTGTGGAAGAATTGTTCTTGAGGTAATAGCGACTGCTTAAACCAATACGTTCTGCTAGATTTTGTAATTGGTCGGGAAGACGTCTTTGTTTTACTACACCACCCTCTCCAACAGAGACTTCACACAGTGAGTAATTACTATAATGCAAGAACAAAGAAAATAAGTATCTAACATTTTTCAAAAAAAAATATAAATAAATAAGAAGAAGAAGACATACAAAGAGATTTTTTATTTTTGTAAATATTACAGCTAATTAGGGAGGCATACTTTCTTTTTACTATTATTTAAATTGAGGAATGCAAATACGTTAACTAATAATGAACTAAAGGATGTTGTGGATTATCATATAGCAAGCAATCTACAAACTGCGAGACAAATTGATAGGAAGGAGTAGAAGACAGATTAATGATTTTTCATAGAATCATACTTAAAAAAATGAAGGTGTAGATATAGTAGATCTAAAAATGTGAAAGATGTTTGAATCACAAGTTACTGCTTTTTAATACCATCTTGGAAGCAAGCAAAATTAATTTAGAAAATATGGACATGCATTAAAATACTGTATAAAAAATGCAAAAATCCTATGAAAAATGAACCAAGTATCCCATGTGTTGCTCTCACTATGTATATTCCCAATCCCTGTCACTTGTTTATGATACTGGCTTAATCCTCTTCAACTGGACAGTTCGCACAAAGGTTTTCAGCATTCTAGACAAGATCTGAATGCCCAGATTTCTCCAAATCTACTGATTGCATTGTAGAGACATTTTTTTTTATTAATAATTCCCATACAAAAAAAAAAAAAAAAAAAAAAAAAACTGAAAACAGAGCATGCTGGTACCATGAGAGGGGTTAACAGAGAATTGTAATCCTGCTATAGATACTAAACAGGATATTTTTTCTTTTTTCCAAAAGCTCCTTCAAGACTTCAATTAGGACAGTAGCAATGTCATCACACTGCAAAAAAAATCATTCAAAGTAGAGATTCAAATTATATTAAAAATTAAATATGATTTTTTTTTCCCAAGTAGATTAAGTACTCTCTTATTAGGAAGACTAATATTAAATAATTTAAAAATTCAGTAACATAAATCACAAACACACATACCAAAAAACTTTCAACAGTTAAAAAACTTTCTCAGTGCCCGATTATATCTTGAGTAACAGCTTCTCCTTTACTATGTTTATAAAATATGGATCTAGTTAATCCACGCAGAAAAAAAAAGGGTGGAAGGGGATGTAAATTAAGCAGTGCACAGCTAAATTTTTAATAATATTTTAGTTAGTAATAGGTACCCATTTGGATGCTGAACAAATGAGGATGGGATGGTAATTTGAGATTCAGCTGACCAAATGATATTCTACTTGGCTTGAAACAAGATGATGGTACAACACAAAGGAATTCCATGCCAGCTGAAGCAGCCTGGTTATAAAAGGCCCAGCTGTTTTCACCACAGAACAAAGGCAAACAGTGAACAGTCAGCTACTTGAACCAATTCCAACATAGCAGCAGCAGCAGCAGCAGAATTCAAGACAGGTAACTTGAGAAGTAGCAAATTAGAAGTGGAATTAGCAGAAGCATTACAGTGACGTAACTTGAAATTATATTCAAGAGGAATGTATTCAGACTTATTATGTGACACCTTCAAGAAGTCCAAGACTCATAGAGGGAGGGCACCTACTCTACAACTCTTTGTCTCCACCACTCAATCCACCAACTACAGCAAATCGCATCATCTACAACAACGCCATTACTGTCTATCACCACCACCACTAGTATTTCCACGGACAATTACAAATATCCATGGCCCAGCGTGGAATTCGAACCCGCGGCCTTTTGGCTGGAGAGCAGATACGCTCACCACTCAGCATCACTATTTGAGGTAGAAAAAAAAAAAAAACTTCGAAATTATGAAATGAAAGGCAGCTAGAACTGAATATTTCATATGGAGATAAAGTGTTAGTAGCTGCACTGCATAATTCAAAAGAAATGGTCAGGTCAAATTTCAGATGACAGGAGTAAAGCTCTTACAATACCCATTTCTAAAAAGAAAAGGGAAAGAAAACTGAAGGTGAGAATTACAGAGGAATTTCCTTAAGGAATATTTCCAGTAAGATTTATATAAGCATACCCAAGACTAAGAAAAATAAATGGAAGGAAAACAAAGAAAAAAAGGTAGGTTCAGACCAAACTGAGATTATCAGGATCAGATTTTCACTTTAAGGCAAATAGTTGAGAAATCATTGAAATATAACAAGGATCTGTATTTGAGTTTTGCAGATCTGGTAATGGCATGTGACAAGATGCTAATGGAAGTTTTCAGAATGATGCATTTATATGGTGCAAACAGGACATTATATTGGGCAACACATAGTCTGAGCTGCAAGTCAGCAATTAGAACTGTAAGAGGTATGGGAAGATAGTGTTCATGTAACAGATGTAACAGTACACGCTATCTCCATTGTTATTCATTATCTATATGGACTGCATTAGGGAGACTGGCATTATCCCTGATATCAAAATGCATTAATCTCACCTCTTTACTTTAAATGCAGATGATGTTAGAAGCTTAAATAAATCCAGTACAAGGCTGCAGATTCTTAACTATACTGAATGACTGCTGACAAATTTAATATGAATATTAGCAATAAAAAGACAAAGGCTATGAAAATAGGCAAAAACACTGAACATATCAACTTCATCCTGAATGGGAAACCTATAGAACAAGTAAAACATTTCATATATTTAGGCAAAATTTTGAGAGAAAATAAAATATATATGGAAAGAGACAACAGAATCAAAGCTGGTATGGCAGGAAGTCAACTGAACAAATTTAATAGGGAATAAGAGAAATTAGTCAAAACACTGAAGTAGCTTTATACAAGATAGCATTCAAACCAATTTTAACTTATGGAGCTGAGAGTTAGGTTAGGAAAAAAACACTTGATCAGAGACAGACCATAGACATGCAAGTGCTGAGAAAGATTAGGGTAGTGAACACATGGCATGAATGATACAATCATATTAGAAATGAAGACATGAATGAACTTGACACTGTTAGCATTCAGGAATGTGTAAGCAGAGCATTTAGCAAGTGGTATGGTCACTTAAACAGAATGGAAAAGGAAAGGTGTTGGATGCCAGGACAAAAACCCATAGAAAGACTAAGATCTAGATTAGCTCTGCTCACAGATAAGACTAATTTGGAGGACAGTTGTTGGTAGGATAGGTAATAATAATGGGAACTTTCATGTAGTACTATCTGGGTATGGTGCACTGGCAGTTTTATATTAACAGAGACGTGTAGCATACAGATCAGGTGCATTTAGAAATTTGTAACATTCAGTAATTTTATACATTTACTAGTTACAAATAAGCTTCATTATTTAATGTAATTTACATCTTTATATGTCTATTGTTAAGATACTTGCTATATAAAACTTATTAAAAATTATCAGAGACATTATTCTGTCTATGTGGTACAGAATACCTCAGGACACCTGGTCTAGTGATGTCAATGGCAAGATGTGTAAGCAGTTATCTCAGCCAAAAGAGGTCCGATATACTACCAGATAGGTGGTCATAATGTTTTGGCTAATGAATGAATCTGCCTTAACACTTTTGTGCTGTGGCATTATTTTGCTTTCCTTCCACTCCTTTGGGATCTTATCTATTATAAGTCTGCAATAAACAATTAGATCATGGGAACAGTCAACTTTTTGTTCATTTCCTAAAAATGAGGAGTAGAAGTATATCATCCAACCACACATCCTTATTAACATCTAGCTTACTTAGTACTCTCGAAATTTTGGTTCACAAACAACTCTACATCTTCTACACAGTATCCTTAATGCCAGCATGAAGTACACTGATGAAGAGTTTGTGAAGTTTACTAAGCATTTAGTCAGCATATCTGATATGCAATTGTCTCTTTTCCACCATCAATCCACACCATCATTACCTCTCCATATTCATCCTCTTGATCAATACAATAGGAAGAACTGATTTCTTTTGGCTTGACTGATCAATCTTTAGGAATACCATGCTTATAATTTTTATAGCTAGCATCACACGATGAGCTATCTGGTGGTGGTGGTATGAAAATGTATTTTGTGCTCCTGATTTTTGGTGTTTTTATGCTTGTATATTCTGCCATTGACACGCTACTTTGTGTTGCATATGTAAACACACACACATTTTGCACTGTTCACGGGCAATATGCATAAATAATACTGAGTGAAAGTTTTGTTCATAATACTTTGTGAATTTGGTATAAAATAATTATTGTATGAAAATGTGTGTGATTTTTGTGCTGAATTCTTATAAGCATTTTGTGCACAGATTTGGTTTCTTGAGTTCTTTGGAAAGGTATCAGAGGAAAATGACCAAAAACAGTAGTTGGTTTGTGGAGTGCTCCCGATGATGACACACTTGGAAGAAGCAAACAGCACCCTTGTGTGTGAAGCAGATGAGTCTGTTCAAATGAGCACTCTCTTTTGCTAAGTTCTTTCAATTGGTGTATGCAAAATGGTGCACACAGCTACCAGTACACTGGATGAGGAGATGGAGGTGCATGAGAAAGTTCCAGAGCAGCTACATAACCTGGATAAGAATTCAGCAATAGGGACAGATGTATCAGCATGTATGATAAAGGAATGCTCTGATGAACTGGATAGGCTCTTCAGATATTTGTATAATTTGAGCCTCAGCTCAGGAAAGATCCCACAGGAAATAACATATGATAATCCATTTGCACAAGGATAGTGCAAAGACTAATGTGTCTATCGACCTATCAGTATCTCTGGAGTGATTGTGATTTTAGAGAAGTTCATAAGAACTCACAGAAATGGATGGACAAACAAGTTATACTTTGCAAGGAATAGCATGGGTTTACTAAAGAGAGGTTATACCTAAAGTGGATCTTAATCCTGAAGATATTCAGTTGGGATCTCTGGAAGTTGGGTAAGAGTGTGGTTAGCAAGCATGTGAAGACTAGATTTTTCACTTGAAGAGTTGTGAATGAATGAAATGGGTTGCAGAATCAGTTGTGAGTGCTTTATCTATAAATGGTTTCAGGAAAAGGTATGATAAATACTGTATTGATAGCTTGGGTCTCCCACAATGAATCATGGGACTCTATGGAGGTGCTCGTGTAAAAATAATAATAATAAAGGATCCCAGGTTCTGTGTTAATACCATATTGAGCTAGACCTGGCCTCTGAGATTCACCATACTGGGTGCAAACTAGCATTTTCTATGCAGAAAAGGATTGGCAAGCACCCATTACATTGAGAAAAGAACTAGTGATTCTTATTCTAAACAGCTGTAATTATTTTATTATTTATTTGATATGATCAGAACAGAAATATATTAATATAAATTAATAAACTAGCTGAAATACAGAATGAAAAAAAAAAAATTTAATTGAACAATGAAACCAAATTTTATAAAAAAAGTATATAATAAATATGAATATGCAACTTAAATTTTTGTCATTCTCCTGCTCTTTGTTGGCTTCTTTGAAAATACCTTTGCTCCATGTTTGGTAGCCAAGATGCCATGCCATAATTAATGTTATTTTAGTTAATCTGGTCGAAGCACAACATTTGAAGAAATTCAACAATAGGTTTGGAACTCAATAATTTTCTATTCATACTTTTGCCATATCTTATTGAAAAATATATTACAGAGTGCAGCAATGCAGAGAGCATGAACAGAGAGCTTCAAGTCACAAATACTTCATAATCTAACTTGAATTTTGAAAAAATTCAAGTTAGATTATGAATTTGGGAAAAAAAGCTTAGAAAAATGGATTAACTTACCTACTTGGGTCAGTGATGCCAAACTCTCGTAACGACAGCATTACAACTTCCCTTGCTGTTGTTTCCTGTGAAATAAAAAGAACTGGCATCATACTACTGTAAATCATTAATAATTTACAGCATTACTATTACCAAACAAAATGATCTAAAATGGTTTCTTCACAGGATGTTTTTGTATGGTAAGAAATGTATTATTAATAGACAAGAAATTATATTCTTGTTCTAATCCTTGGATTTCAAGTATCATCAAAACAAGGCTACCTCTACTGAGACTGTTGACCCCACATCAGTTGCATCCTTATCTCATTAAGTACAGCACACTTCCTTTTGAATGTATACATTACAGGAAGGGTCACTACCCAGACTGAGTAGTGATCCTACAGTAGTTTCAGTAAATTGTACTTGCAAAGAAATTATATTCTTAATATATCCTTTATCAAACTGTAATCAAACAAAGTTTGCACATAAAGTATCTTCATGACTAGGCTACTTGTATATGGAGGCTGTCGACTTCACATCGATTACCTCAGTATCTCATGATGAAAAACAAACTTCCTTTGGACATGTATATTGCTATGCAGTATAGGAAGTCACTACCCAGACTGGTTTCTTCCTTTATTGAGTTGTCATCACCCAGGACGATGCCAAAGTTAAATTAATGCAAAAGTCATATTTTCCATATAGAAGTAACAAAATAAAGGCATATCACCTTATTATTAAAATAAACTGTAGAAAGTTTATTCCCAAGGGTTACAAAGGAAATTATAATTGCCAAGAAATTATATTCTTGGCATGTATATATTGTCAAAATTGATATGGGCTCACAGGAGTGAGTCCATATCAATTTTTTTTTTCTTTCATGCTTACACGGTTATCAGAATGCATTATAAAAAATTATGGAGACAACTACCGTGTTAGAGCAAACTTTAGTTTAATATAAACCAAAATTAACACTCGACATTTCGACTTTCATATTAAGGTCATCATCTGGAGCATACACATATATATACACAAAGAAACAAGCTGCACTGCAATCTACATGGTTTATTAAAGTTACTGAGCAACCGTTATAATTATTGGACTGACCTCTGGTGGGGGAAAAAAACCTTCACTACATCAAAGCTAGAGTCCTATTATTATTATCTATTAGGTTACAAAATTAAATTGGGCTGGAGAGCAACATGTTTATTATATATATATATAAATGAAAAAAAAAAAAAAAAAAAACACTATGTGATTATACATATAAATTTCAACCAATTGGTATGGAATAGTTTCCAATACAAACTAAAAATTGCTTCAAGTCCTAAAATATGCCGGAAATAGAATAGGCTGAATATGTGCTATCCAAATTCTTGGAATTTTTATGCCACCATTATTGTTGAGATTAGGGTGGTTAATCAGAATTTCACATGCTTCTTTAAATTTTCTTTCATACCAGGTTTTTGTATGATGTAAAGAGCAGGTACTTTTCCAATCAATTCGGTGTAGAGGTGTTGAGAGCGTGATCTGAGAGGCCTGCTTCACCAAAATTGTTATATTTAATGTGTCTTTTGTGTTCTTTTTTTTTTTTTTTTTTTTTTTTTTTTTTTTTTTTTTTTTTTTACGTATAGGGATTGTACGTCCAGTTTCACCAATATTAGGTAAGTTACAGGTGCGGTAGATGCAATAAACTCCATGATGTGCCAATGGAAGGAGAGGATCCCTAGAGGAGTTGAATATGTTTTTTAATTTTTAGGTGGTTTAAAAGTGGCATTAAGATTATAATGGTGTAAGATTCTATTGATTTTTTTCTGATAACCCTTTAACGTATGGGATGGCTATGGTTTTACTGTAATCTATATTTGTTGGAAGTTTATTTTCCACTTGGTTAGACTATAATAAATTTAGTTTAATCCTTTATCCAAATGTAAGCAAACAAAGTTTGCACCTGAAGTATCTTCAGGACTGAGGCAACTTGTAGTAAAGGTAGACCATGCTCTCATCACTCCTTGTCTCAGTATACGTAGTTCAAGTACGTAGTACAAACTAGGGCAACTTGTAGCAAAGGTGGGTGAAGCTCTGATTGCTATTCTTAGTATTTCCCATAATGTAAAACACATCTCCTAGGAGATATATGATGTTATACATTATGGTGGAAGGTCACTGCCCAGACCAGTTTCGATCTTTATTGGGATCTCATCAGTGAGTAGCTAGACTAAGTATAATACGAAGGGTATAGAGAAAAGAACTTATATACTCTGCTATACGAGTTGTCAAAAAGGTGCACCCATAAATTATTTAAAATAAAGAGCCAATAGGCTTCATTTTGGCAATTTAAACATTATTTAAATTAAGGGGATATTAAATCCCACATTGTTTTAAAGCTGGATCCTACGGCACACCACTAGTCACAAGCCATCTTTTGGACTCAACTCCTGAATAAACTACTCTCTGGTATCTCTCCATCAACCGCCCTCCTATCCATCTCACCAACCCTATATCCATCCCCATCTGCTCCAGTTTACTGATTAGAGTTCCATGTGGTATCCTGTCAAAGGCCTTGGCAAGGTCCAGTAGAATCACTGTAAACCCTTACCCTTATCCAGTTCAGCTGTCACTGTGTTATAAAACGTGAGCAAGTTACTGAGGCATGATCTACCCTTCACAAAACCATGTTGTCCCCCATACAGTATCCCATTTTCATCTATTCAATCCTGTATTCTTCTCTTGACTAATTTCTCCAAGACTTTGACAATGATTCCTGATATGCTAATCGGTCGGTAATTTACAACAGCAGACTTGGAATCTCTTTTATGCAGTGGAACTATTTTCCCCTCTTTCCACCCGCTCGGGACTAACCCAGAACCGAGACTCAAATTAAACAAAATGGTCAAGGGTACTGACAATTCTTTAGCTGCTTCACGTACGACACGAGCTGGTATACCATCCAATCCCACAGATGTATCGACATTGAGGTTTTGCAATAGACTACTCACCTCCACTTCATTCACCACAGTTCCTGTATAATCTATTGGTTCATTTCTGCAATGTCACCACCTGGATGATATATTCTTGCAAAGTGTTCGCTCAGTAATTCAACTATATCAACTGATTCGGTTACCTCCTTACCATCGGCATTCTTTAAAATCATTCTGCCATATATATTTTTTCTTTTACTTGCAACGTATCAAAAAAACTGTTTGGGATTCTCTTTAGCCTGCATGGCCAATGTTCTTTCATAATCCTTTTTTGCTTTTCTTACCACACTTGTTACCCTTCTGGCCTGTGCTTTATACCGTTCATGTGCCTGCCAGTCACCTTTCTCCTTAAATTCCCTCCATAGTTGTTTCTTTTTTTGCAGCTCAAACTTAATGGTGTTATTCATCCATTTAACCCCGACTTGATTTATTATTCGGACGCTAGGTATACAGTCAGCCATTGCTTCATGCAAACACTTCTTAACCGTCTCCCATGCACTATCAACTTCTAGCCCTTGCAGTTGTACATGACATGGCACTGAACCAATCAAACTCCTAAGCTTGTCATACTTACCAGCCCGATAATTCCACATGTACCCTGTCTTAATTGTAAATTCCACACCTTTAGCCACCTCCCAAGTCAAGATCCTATGATCACTCTCTCATTAATTGGTGGCAACGTGGTCATATTTGTTACAGCCAAATTCTGAGACGCAATTACTAGGTCAAGCACTCTCCGACGCCTAGTATTTTCCATTACATGCTGTCGTAGATAGTTATCCCTTAATAACCGCATAAAATCCAATTCCTTCCTCCCATGTGTCCTCTCCTCCTTCCAATCAATGTTATCATAGTTGAAATCTCCCATAATAATTACCCTCCTTCCACTCATTTCTTCTATTTGCTTATGCATACTATCTCCATCATCTATTCCATCATCTGGTCTATAGCAGCACCCAACTGTATATTTTGTTCTGCTAGTTTCAATCTCACACCAAATAGCCTCAAATGTGCTCTTTTCTCTATCCTGCAGTTCTATTCTCCTTGGCTGTAGCTCATCAGCTGTCATCAATAACACTCCTCCCCCCATTTTATTCTCCCTGTCTCTCCTGAACACACCATACCCCCTCACATTCAATCCCACTAGCTGTGTCATCTTCTGTCAGCAATGTTTCACTAATGCCAACAAAGGCCAAAAATTCTTCTTTCTTGTTCTTAATACTTCTGGCATTTGTATACATGAATTGCAGAAGCCGATTTGTTCCATCCCTATTTTGATGCCTTATACTAACTATCCCATTCTGATTCTGGTCTTTCCTACTTGCTTGGGCATATTACACACATTCACATACTCAACTGTCTCCCTAAAGTCTGCATATCTACCTCCCCCCCCCCCCCAAATAACTCTAGTTTCCCTGATTCTGCACATTCACTTACACTACATTCGACAACACCTTTTCAAATCTCCATACACCAAATCCATTCAAATGCAAACCATCCATTTTATATAACTCCTTTCGCCCATCGAACTCATTCCACACATCCACAAATTCCACACCACTCATCAAACATAATTCACGCATAAAGTCATTGGCAATTATGGCCCTCCTTCTATGCTCTTCAATGTCATACCACGGCAACAGACTCACCATCCTAACTCTCTCACTCTTCTCTTTTGCTACCTCAAGCAATTCCTTCACATTCTCACTCATAGTCTTTTTGTTTCCTTTCAAATCATTTGTACCTGCTACCACTATCAATTCTTTCACCCACTGCTTTTGCATTCCAATTGACTCGCTTACATTCTTAACGTTCGCACCAGGTTGGTATGATTTTGTTAAACTCAACTAACACACCTTTTACTAAGGAATCTCCATACAACACTCACTCTTTCATTTTGTTTACACTCACTATCATACCCTTATTTTTTCTATCATACTTCAGCTGATTATTAGTCGGTATGCTTGGTAAACATTTTTGCCAACGCTCCAGCTGCCGATTTGCCCTATGTATCGCTCCGCGTAACAGAGCGATCTCACTCATTGCGTCAGTGTCATCATTTTTATTCTCCGATGATTCATTCAATCATTCTGTATGTTTACCTTCGTTCTCACTTTCAACGCCACTCTCACAGCTATCAGGTACTACCTCGCAAATATCATCATTCATACCTCGCATATCACTGTTATCTACATTCTCACTTTCAACAACGATATCACTCACACGACCTGAAACACTCTTTAAATCCTCACATTCTTTACACTTTTTGCACATATTCACTCCACTATCATTGTTTAACCAGACTCCAACCGCTCTCCTCAATGCATACATTTTGCAAACAGTACACTGAATCAAATCCCTTAAGTTAAAATTTTTAGACAAATATGGCGACCTGGACACCATCTTTGTATTCCTCTTTACGGGCGCCATGTGCACAGATAATTGTATCTATCAATTTACTATTAAAATACTCAAAAAAACACACAAAAATCACCCAGACATGCTAAAATACTAAAAGTAAACAATACTATGTAAATACTATGCATATTCACCAATTATTACTCAAAATATCACTAATCTGTTCAGGAGCTATCTACAAACACTACACACCATGTAGCCCTCTAGTCATCTAGCCTAAATATATATTAGCCAGTATGTGTCAGTTTGCAATAAACCATGAAGGATAGAGAGCCCGAGGGAAGACGTGTGACCAGTGTATCCAGGAACAGGAGCGAGTTCTGATTTTTAATTTCAATAGTAAATTGTATGCGTTCATATTGTTTGTTCAGGTGGCCAAGGAATGCGTTTAAAGTTTGTCATCCGTGTGGCCAGATAATGGAATTCCTTGGTCACAAGTCTTCCCGTGAAGAACAGCCTTCACGGTTTATTGCAAACTGACACATGCCGATGTTGGATTCTGATTATGTAGAGATTAGAGTAATTATTATTTGCTTCAGAATCCAACATGATCTTCCATCACAAAGGCTAGACTTGTAAATATTATTTAATGTAAACAACTTATTTTACATTTTAATATTCATATAACTACCTTAATTTTGTCTAATATTTAATTATTTAATCAAAGATATATGTATGAATAATGAAAAGACTGTATTAAATATTAATAAGTTATTTTATTTATTGTTATATCAATATTATAGGAATTTGTATCTGATAAATTAACTGCGCATTAATTGAAATATAAATATTCTTTATTTATTCCTGTTTGTGAAAGTTTAACGTTATGCAATAGCTCAATTTTATTATATTTTGTTTTGTTGTCATGGAAACGTATGTAAGTGAGCGAGCACGTTTTGGAACACCATGTGAGGTTTATTAAAAAGCGTTTTAGAAAGAAATGACGTGAGCAATTTAGGGGGAAAAACTGATATATAAGCGACGAACGCTGGATTTATTAATTAGTTAGGAGATTAGAGATTCATTAGAGACAGAGAGATTGGCATTAGGTTGGAATCGGGCATTCGGGAATCACAGTGCGATAATAGCGAGTCGGCAAGTCACTCAAGCAGCTAAATAAAGTCTACTAGTCGAAAGGCAGTTAGCTAATAAGTTGTAGAATAACAATTATAGCTACGGAAGACAGCTGAGTGTCTACTAAATAGACTAGCGATATTTGTATTGAGATTCAATTTCAGGGCCGACCTTTCAAGGACATACAGAACCTTGAAGCAAAGCACGAAGTTACTAAAGTATAGTAGAGGCTGTAAAATTGAGGTTTACCGTTAGCTGTGCTTAGAAATATATTGCCTAAAGAATTAATTGAATGCCGGAGGAATGAACAACTGTGCATATAAAACCCCAAGTTAAAGAATTATTGTGTATTGCCCTAATTCAAGAGTAATCAGTAGTGCTTCATACAAGAACATCTGATTATATGTATTGTGCCCGTAAATTAATTCAGTTAATGCTAGAAGAATTATTTTAATGAGTGCTGTTTATTGTTAAAAGTGTTTACAGTTATAAAAAGTGTTTGTGTGTATGTTGATGAAGGAAGAAGATTAACGGTAAGATTATTCCAACCTTAATATTTCTGTTCAGAGAAGTGTGCGAGTTTCATCTTAGAATTCCCTGATGTTAACAGTAACTATCGCAGAGAATTAAAAGAAGCATAAAATTAAAAGTGTCTGTTTATGAAGAGGTATTACTGCAATTTTTATTGTATTTTGGAACTTAAGGAACTGTCAGAAGACTGTATCAAAGATGACAAATTTACATTGTCTGAGTTTGTGTGACAGTATTATAGGAAAGGCTGAAGTGTTTCTAATAACTTAATTAGTGATTTAATCTTGAGTGTAAAATTTGTGATTTTAAAATTAAATGTTTGTTTTTGTTAATCAAAAGTTGTATTTTGCCTGAATCTCTTTTACTGCACCATTCATAAAATATTCGAACCAATGCGGGTAAATTAAGTAAGTCAAATATACTCGGTCAGTATATATTTTAAGGAGTAATAGTTGAGGGTTGATTTATCTTCAATTCTTGAACTAATCCAGATATAGAGTGGCGCAGTCTATAAATATAAATTTTCTCTATATTTGTATTAGAAATCAACTAGCAACTATTTTTTAGGTTAAGAACATTGTAATAATTAAATGTCGGATCCAAGTATAGATTAAGAAGAAGTAGGATCCAACACCGGCCAATATATACATGTTAACTCATATCACCACTCGTCACAAAAATTTGGAGTCATTAACACCCTTAAAAACAGAGCTACAATCAACAAGCTCTTAAACAAGAATTAACCATAGTACATGGGCATGTCAGCCCATGTACTATGTGAATATTTGCATTGCCTCGGATAAAGCTGTTCAATCTACGTCTCAGCTATGGCAAGGTCTGGGGAGGGGGAAGAGGGTAAGGTAACTCCATTACATAAATGTGGCTTCAAGATAGAAATAGAAAACTGAAGACCAATTAATATATCAGATGTGGTTGTTAAAGTATCAAAAAAGTTGGTTAAAGATAAAATCCAACAGTGGGTGGATAAGGATACTGTATAGTGGGCAGCATGACTTTGTAAAGTGTAGGTCCTGTCTCATTAATTTATTCACATTTTATCATAACTGAACTTTGCAAGAGCATTTTACAATATCACATGGAAAACTATGACAAACGTTGGAGCAAATGGGAATGGATAAGAATAGATGGGGATGGCTGACAGACAGACACCAGAGAGTAGTATATTGTGGAGTGGAATCTAGGAGAATGACCAGTGGAGGACTTGAAGATCAACAGTTGGCAGAGAGGATTCAGAGATGAGTGACCAAGCTGGTGACAGGTGGAATGCTCCCTATGAGGATAGACTGAAGTGTATGGGTTGCAAAGTTTAGTTGATATTATTGTAAAATATTAAAGAGGTTTTATGAAATGACACAAAGGAAATTTTTCAATATATGAGAAATATAGAACTAGGGGTCATCTGTGGAAGCAATGTAAGAGTATGAGTGGAATGGATTGGAAACCTTAGTCGGGAGTGTCCTGACAGTAAATGAATTTAAGAGTGGTTACACAGGTTTTGTGTATCTAAAAGTTAGTGTGGGTTTCCCACAATGACTATGTGGGAGCTACTGTATAATAATAATAATAATAATAGTGAAGTAAAAATAAAAAGGTTTCTTTTCCCCTTCCACAGTTAAAAAATTAAAAACAAGAAAATGAGTACAGAGTTAACTACAGAGGCTGTGACAAAAACTGTTTTGTTCATGATGGTACAAGCATCCAACAGCAAAAAAATGGCTTCTGTGCAAAATATAACCAGCTAAATTATCAAAATAAGAGACTTGGATGCAGGACCGTTGTTGGGGTATATGACACCCATACATTCAAGAAAATATGCAACTTTTTTTTTTTTAAAAAAAGTGTTTCTTAATGATTGAGATACAATTTTGCAGCTCTCTAAAGCTGCTTCTAAATACTTAGTTGCTTAGTTGGCTACGAGCCTGCCTGGATGTGTTATGTAAATGAATGGAAAGAACTCTTAGAATGGAAAAGATTTCTAACGACTGACCAAACAATAAAATTGCCAGTTTTGGCTAAAGTAGATGGCAGCCACTATCTTTAAGAAAGAAAACATTATCACACTATGAAGCAACAATATAGATAAGTGCTTCAGTTTTCTTTCATATCCTTAAAATCTTTGATTTTTCCTGCTAGCAAAGAATGCAAAACACTGATTATGAGTGTCCTGAAGAAAATCCAGATACTATTATCAGCCCTGCCTTTTTCTTCAAAGTTTGCAATTCAATTTCTACTCTGCTATTCAAGGTCTCCTATGAGAATCAGATTTCCTTTGTCTTCTGCCCTTTCTAATAAGCCAGCAAATCCTTCTATTTCAACACTATAGATACCATCAATGGGACCTTAGACATAAATGATTTGCATTCTCCAATTTCCCATTTTTATCTCCTTTTTTATTTCCTTTTCCACACTCAATCAGAACACAATTATCATTAAAGATCTGTTTTTATATGTTTAATCTCTAGGGAACTCCAGTTATATCAATGTAATATTTTCATAATTCTTCTACTAGTTCCACTCCACCTCTTGCCCATTGATGCTTCTTAGGATGAATGTACCTGTACAGTCTATGGCTGTTTTAATATCTAATATTATTTGTCCTGAAAAAAGTTGACTGGTGTTTTATTAAACGTAGTGTTATTTTTAAACACTAATATAAGTAGTGTTTAAAACACTACTTTTATTAAAAGTACTGTTTTATTAAAAAATCTCCACAAGTTTTTGGCTTATATACTCTAGACAATTTTATTCTGCCAAATTTTGTCATTTACAAATGATCCAACTGAATTCAAAACATAATACCTGATACATTTTCATAGTAATCCTAAATACCAAATTTTATTAGAGATCAACCAGCAGGCAGGGAATTATTAATGTCAATTCTAATCAAATAGAATTAAATCCCATGTAAATGATATCAGCTAACTCATCTTTTCTTGAAGTCTTCATAATTATAACCAGATTACAGTAGCTTTCACTATGGATCGAGTCCAAATTAAGTGCAAGCAAGATCTTTGGATTTTAAGGTATTTACTGAAGGTGTCAAAAAACCTTTACTCATCATTTTAAAATTTTAGGCATGCAGCTTAAGAGTGTTGATGATCAATTTGACTGCTTTCTTGAACCATCTTTTATGCAAAATTTTATTTTGGAAGGATAATGATGCTGGTTGTAGTATATATGCTTGAAGATTGAGGAGAGAGGTTAACCTTTAATTAGTCACATGGGGTTTATTTGACCCCAGCTGTCATTCAAGTTCGATTTCTGAAAAAACCCAATGATGGATTTTTGTTGCTATTAAAGTAGTTGAGATTCTTGCTTCCCCTGCACCAAATCAGTTGCGTGCTGGTTGTCAAAGCAATCAGTTGTGGAGTAAGGAGTAATTTCTGATGTTCTGACTTCATGTGACTACTTACATGAGTATTTTTTGAGTGATATTTTTTACCTCTGGATATTCCTGGGGCCACTGTGTAATATGTCCAAGTTCGAAGAATCATAAAATAAGATCCAAGTGTGAAAAATGTCTGAGCTTTTGTTGTAATAAGCATTCTTCACTAAGATGCAATACTTGTACAGAAAATTAAGACTGAATAAAAATGTTACTAATTAATATAAAAATAAAGCAATAATTAATGATTTTTTTATTTCATTTTACTCACTATAATCAACCTTATAATAAATAAAAACATTTCATGAGAAATTAAAAAAATAACCATAACTTTAATTTTGGGGTTAAAGGAACATGGATTACAGAGTATGAAAAGATGTGATATGACGGAGAAGTTCAAGTTACTGAGGTGATTTTATTGGATTAATACAGAGGGAATTATAAAAAGAGTAGAAGATGAGAAGAGATGAATCAGAAGCCATTCCTGGAAGTTGTGTAAGAGTGCAGTGAATGGAACACATTAATGCAGAGGGGTGTTAAGGATTTTAAGATTTGAGCCCATACGCGAAATGTTGGTTGATCAACCTATAGTACATTAGTACCATATAGGAATAGTGGGTTGGGAAAAGAGAAACTTGTTTACATTTGATTTAAAGGCCTATATATTGTATTCCTTGGGAAACACAGGAGGAGTAAAAGAAACTTATTCTGTGGGCTTCAAGGTGCACTGTGAAGGAATGTTGAGCAGTAGCTGCACATATTCCAATGGGATTAGTACTCAGTGGTTTTTTGAAATTTAACTAAGTACTTAAATAAAATTCAAAAATTAGAGCACTAAGACAAATTACAAAATTAAGAAACTACAATAAACTATTATTATTATATTAGGACTTTAGGTGAACGCCATTTAAAGTTTACAGAGTCTGATTTTTACAGTAAGGTGATGTGGCATGACTAACAAGCAGGGGAAGTCATATCAGGTGCTGCAATCCAGAGGAAGTGAAACTGAGAAATGAATTTGACTACATTATTTGTATAATGAATTAGTCTTGAATAACAAAAGTGTTTAATAAAAATATACAGTTGGGAGAGGGGATGACATTTGCTTGCCATGGGCAACAAGTTATGTCACGAGTCTCTGCATCCTTCCTTACCGGTATGTATCTGTTATACATTTTTCTTAACAAATACTTATTAAGAACAATGTGTAATAGTAACACTATTAGTTCTTAAATATGCCAGTGTTAGTACTTAGGTTACAAAAGAGAGAAATAAATCATATAAGAAAAACAAGATTCCCTGTCTAATTACACCACTATAAGCATACCTTATGGACAAGAAGATACTTGAAAGTCTGATCTGTTTTGTACACTTTTAATACATGCTCTGGATAATCTAACCTCAGATCTTGCTCATACATTGTTGCCAGTGAAGTAAGGTCTGGATTGCTGTGACTATGATATAAGACCCCACCACCACCACCACCACCAGTGCTACCACCTCCACTTGAGGAATGCTGGGGAGATGCACTACGTCCACCATATCCACCTGATCCTCCACTACTACCACTATGCACTGAATACAAACTATCATCTGAGCTGTTTAGCTGAGATTCGCTGCAAAGAAAAGCATGATAATTAAACTAAGTAATCTCTTTCTGAAGCAGTAGAAATTAAACTAGTTAAAATCTGTTTCAATTCATAACTAGTATATGTCATATCAGTATTTTATAGTTTCACTTTTTTTTTGAGATGCAAAATTTAAAATATATTCTATGTTAATACAAAATTGGTAGTTTTTGAACATGAATCCATAGCTCCACAAACCAACAATGTGAACTACAGAAACTACAAGCAATCCATGTTTGCAGATATATGTAATAAATGTGTGCAGTAATTACAAAATGAAGATTTCGTTAGTTGAATGGTTACATTAAGTAAAAAGTGTTTTAACTATTTCCTCCATGAGTGGGTTAATGTTTTTGTCATTGTTCTTTTTTTATTTAATTTTTTTTAAAAAATAGTTTTTACATAATCTGGGAAAACTCTAGAAACCAAACATGAAACTTTCTTAAACTACTTCAGGCCTCTAATAAGGTGGTCTGAAGTGGTTTGAATATGAAACCTAAAAACATTCAAAAACATGGTGGGATTCACTACTTATTGATAAAAGAGTAGAAATGTTGTCTACTAAGAGTGTTCTAAAAATAATGCCTGTCCACTTGCAGTGTGAGTGGCCTTGAACATGCTTCATCTTGTTTTCTTTCTTTGTCCCTCTCTATAGAATAAGACGTATACAGTAGTGTACAATCAAATTTTTGATTGAAGAAAATATGAGCTGTATTAAAATTTAGTGTCAATTACAAGGTTTTAAATGAAGCAATTGTAGATGTGAATACTGCCACTAGGAATGAAGAATAAGAAACAACAATGGAGTTGGCATTAATCACCGATTATGAAGTGGGAACCAAAAACTAGAAGTAATGATTTTCATAAGCAGAAAGCTGAGAGTTAGAGAAAATTGACAAATAAGTCAAGGATCACAAGCACTGAAACTGAACATTGAATTAACATAAGGCAACCAACCAAATCATTAGAGAAATTAACCACAATAAAATGTACAGATGTTGAGTGCTGTGACAAAGTATTGGAAAAATTAAATATATATGAAACTGGAATTAAATATATGAGACTGCTGATTATCTCAAACATTACCAAGGGAAAGAAATTTCTGGATGGTTAGCTGTTTGGAAATTATGGCTGAAGTGACGGTGAGGCAAGCGTATTATGTCTGCATAAATCCGATTTGACTATTTTGTGGGATGAAACTGCATTTGAAGGATAGAAAACTGTTCCACCTGTGTATGAGATTGACTAACTCACCTTTAGATGGAAGGCATTGCTTTTCTTCACAAAATCCCTAAAATTAAAATTAAGTCCATGGAGCACTGCCACACTAAATAAGTCAGAAACAAATAGTTCAAAACTCAACCTTTCACCAGAAAGTGAATGCTGATTGCTTTTTGAGACAGCACTATCTAAGTGACATGCCCTAGGTCTGTATAGTGAAAGAGATATACAGACAGATAAATCAGATATACATTGGCAGATAAATCAGCCAATGCATTTATGCTGAGAAACAGCCAATGCATTTGCAGCATGACAATCAGAAGCATTCATTGCAACAGCTAACAAAGAAATTGATATTGTGGAATACCTTCCTACAATCCAGGCTTGGATCCATCAAACAACTGGCTATTTCCTAAACTGAAGCCACATCTCAAGGGATGTCCATTTTAAAAATGATAAAAAGGTCAAAGCAGAGGTGACAAAATGGTTCAAAAAAAAAAAAACCGAACAGTTTTATTATGATAGATTTGAAAACTTGTTACAGCAAAATAAAATATATCAAAAGAGAGGAAAGGTATGTCCAAAAATAGTGTATGAAAATAAAGCATGATAATTAAACTTTTTTTTTTAATAAAGCAAGATAATCAAACTTTTTTTATTTTACTGATATTTGTTGAAGAGCTATCACAATGGGGACATTACTTTAGGAATGCTTCTTGCATTTTATCCATAGCTAGTCCAGATGTACATTTCTGCTTTTGAACATCGAGTGAATTCCACTGAAGTGTCAATAGAAGAACAGAAACATTTGCCAATATGGTTTGTTGAGTGGATAACACTTCCACAAGCTAACCAACAATTTAGAGGTTCAAATTCTACTGCAAACATGTTTATGACTGATTTAGGTAGTAGGCGAATTTCATTTCCTAGTGTGAGACCATCATCATGACCACTTTCACTGCTTATTGTAGGTCTTGACAAGATTCACTCACTCACACACACACACACACACACACACACACACACACACACACACACACACACACATATATATACTGAGAGAGAGAGAATGTTGGAAATTGAAAGGCTTCTTAGTAGTTCTTTAGCAGCAAGTCAATAAGTTTACACATATTTTAGAGATCCAGAGATCCAAATATGCAGTCATCAATGCAATGACAACTTTTTATAAATAAATAACACAATTTTATATGCAGAGAATAAAAATTAACAGTATACAAAAAAAAAAAAAAAAAAAGAGCAAAATTTGATACTACAGTTTATAAAGTAAAGTTCATGCACTCATATCACATCTCATTGCTTCTTCACTCTTAATATAGTATGTACCTGTCTGACTAATCAGCAGTTAATTCTCCAAATATTTGCCAATTATTATAGAAATTAATGATGCCATCCAACTGACCTGTTGAGAGTCTTTGGTATAATATTCATCTTTGCAAGAGCTTTTTTTAACTTTGCTTTATGTCCAAGAGTCATAAAACCTTTTTTTTCTTCTTTCTTTCCATCACCAGCACATGAGTTGGTCCCTGATCCTTTAGGAGGAGGAGATCCTGGAGGATGAAGTAAAGAGACTACTCCTAGTGGTAAACTTCCTACTCCTAGCTGAATACCTACAACATCGCCCCATTCAAGATGAGTTGATAACCTTGCCCTAGGATCTGGTTGCAGTCTGGCAATTTCAAAAGCCTTTCTTCCTCTAGGCCTTGGTGAATTTTCGGGTGTATTGAGCATTTCCTTGAAGCCTATTGTGAAAAAGAGATGGGAAAAAAAAATGGAAGTCAATGTCATCTACTTTAAAATCAAATAAAAAATACTAAAAAATAAGAGCTACATCTAAATTAAGAGCATAATTTTGTTATTAACAAACACTGATACAAAGAAATGTGGTTTATTTATTTTTATTTTTTAAATCTAAAAAGGATATTTTGAAGTGTCACTTCAATATCCAGTCAAGGCCAGTCTGGGTGGCTCCAACCAACAGGTTGCAGGTTCCAATTTCACTATGGGCATGGATGTTTGTGATTGTCTCCAGATGGAAGATGAATTTCAATAGTTGGTGTGAGACCACCACACTGCTTACCAGAAACCTGAAGTGGCCTGAAAAAGTTCCAAGTTTTGTCTCTAGAGCAGGGTTTCTATATTTTCCAAAAATAATAAGTAAAAAAAAAAAAACTTAGCCTGCCCATGGTACGAATGCACTATAGGTTTACAAATAAACTATTCATGAGTGGGATCAACATAAAAAGGTAAGCAGAAAATATTGCAGTTATAAATAATAAATTATATATTTTATGAATTTCACTGTCCAATGTGAGATCATTACCCTGTTTAATGGAGAACTGAAGTGGAATGAAAAAGTTGTCTAAGAAAAGACGTTTATCGTTCAGCATTATTTTCATTCATACAGAGTTAGTATAGCAAATGGCCCAAGCCAACATGTTTGTGAGACCATTTTTTTTTTTACATCCTTTCTGTAAGTGTGCCCCAAGCAATAGTGTCATCATTGCCTTAATCAAGAGGTTCTGCTGTACTGGGGGTGTTCTGCTGCAATGCAAAGGTTATTCGGAAGACCACGAACTGTTAGCTCAAATGAAAATTATGGGAATGTGTAGGAGTAAGTGTTAGTCTCCAAAACACAGTCAATGCCAAACAGTGGTAAAACTTGTGATACCGAGGCTGTAACTACAGAGAATCCTTAAGGAGCTGGGTGCCTTTTCACAGGTCATTCAGGTGGGTCAGTGTTTAACATCAATGGATTAAGCTTCATGGTGGAAATACTGTGCAGGTATGCTGGCCAATGTCACTGAAGATCCATCCTTCCTCCATAAAGTTCTCAGATGAAGCACATTTCCATCCAAGTGGTCATGTATACAGATGAACCTACAGATTTCACGAGAATTATCAGTAAAATAATGTCCTAACTTTCTTGCCAAGTCCAATCCTTCTGCTAATTTCTTTAAACTGAATTCTTTAATGGATTCATCACAATCAGAATCTTCAGCAGAACTTTCCCAGCCTTTTGGTTCGATGTCATGTGTTCATTGTACCAGTTTCTCCTAATTTAAATATATTTCCCCATCATTAATTCACTAATTTCGTTTTCAATCATATCACAAAAGCCCTCTAAGTGGCCATTACTATAAAAATAAACTTTTTACATAAAAAAGCATTACATATTGTATGTAACTCACCAGAAAATAAATTACTCAGCTTGAGATTAACACACTTATGATTTTTAATGTGCTTTCCTGGCAAAAAACGAAAACAACTTTCAATAATAAACACTTTATATGGTAAACAATTGATGTACATGCGTGCTAAAGGGTATTTCCCCTAATATGCGCGATATGGGCAGATGCAAATTTAACAAATATAAAATTTGATTTTTAAGTCTCGAGGTGAAAAATATATGAAAAGATAAAGGTTACTACAATTTGTAGACTACGTTATATCGAAACCGCAATGTATAAGTACCACGTCATATGAGGGTTACCTATACATTTTAAATTACATACATGTTTACAAAAGGTGTTTGAATTTATGACCACCAACTTCACAGTATGCATTACACCTGCATAGCAAGTTCTGGCGCACACTTTCAAAAATGACTGGCATGTTTTGGATCTTGCCTGCAGCAGTCAGTATCCTGCCAATAGCGACTCCACAGGGGTTTCATACATGAGGCTCCAGACAAAAGTCCAATAAAGTTAAGTCCAGTGAACATGCAGGTCATGCCACTGGGCCACCTCTGCCAATCCATCGCCCATGAAACGTTTGGTGGAGGTAGTGTCGGATGTCACGTGAAAAGTGTGGTGGCACACCATAGTGTTGAAATCACATGTTGCCTAATGTGCAATGGCACATCCTCCAACAACTTGGCAGTGTCTCTTGCAAGAATGTCAACTACATAGGGCCATTCAGGTGGGGTGGAGGAAGACAGTCTGATCAACTCATCACCAACAATATCAGTCAACACGTTGACAGCAAACTTGTTCTGGAATCCATGGCAGTAAGTGATGTCCCTGGACTAAATGCAGCAATTACAAATGCCTTCCCTAATAAATACCACCTCATCGGTAAAGAGCACCAGTTCTGGAAATTGAAGCTCTTCTACACAATGTTGACTGAACTGCCTATAGAGCCCAACACGTGGTGCAAAATCAGTTGAGCCCAGTGCTTATAATAACCATATACCTTATGATACCGAAAGGGGTGGAGCTGATCAGCATGCAGAGCCTGCCAAATGTTGAAGTGAAGGACACCTGTGGCATATACAATGCCATAGGCACTCACAAAAGGGTTCTCCTCAACCTGACAAAGCACCTCCTCGTCGAAGTCAGGGATACAGTGAGTCCTTGAAGGTCCACAGTCATGTCTGTTGTCAGTCATGTCCATCGGCAAACAGGATGAGCGATGGAGTGGGATGATGTGGGAAACACTGTGTGTACACCTGACAGGCAGCCCTCCCATTACATCAAACTACACCATACCACAAATTAACATATGTTGGCATAGTCAGCATTTGTGTAATTTGGCATTGTGTATTAACGTGATGTGCATCAATGCGACACTGCATTATCATCAATTGGGAGAAGATTTTATGGTTTCAGCTTGAATTCAAAATGAGGGGTAATGCAAACTGTTGATTGCGAGGAACTCTACCGAAATGAGTCAATTTGTTTGCTTATCACCCTTTGTTGTGGTTAAGTTCATGATAAAATTACGTAAACATTCATCCCTAGTCACCACAAACCACTCTCTAATGTTAACAGCCTGATCCATACAAATGGCTGAACTAATGACAGAAGAGACGTGGAAACATTTTCAACCTGTACCATTGAAACAGTGCATTTGGGGTTGCTAACCAAAACCTGATCTACCCTGATTCCCCCCCCCCCCCCCCTAGAAGTTAGTAATGGATATTCTGAAACACACTGTGTGTAATTTTTGAACAAGTTTATTTTTAAACTACTGCCAACTGGCATAATTTTGGAGCCAACATTAGACTTACCTAATAAATTAGATCTAACTGTGATGGAAAGATGAGTTGTTCCTCTCAGTACTTCTAATGCCCTAGCATGGCTCATGTGCTCAAAACTTTGTCCATTTACTTCAAGAATCTAATAAAAAAAGAAGAAGAAAAAAAAAACTTAAATGCTTCATAAATATTTATAAAAATGAAGAATGATATGAATGACTAGAAGAATCAGGACATAAAATTATGGAATAATAAATATTAACTGTCAAATGAAATATTAGAAGTAACAAAGAATAATGCAGCCATACTAGTGAGGAAGCAATACTGCAGGGCTGCTTCATTAGTATGGTTAAAAATGATACCACTAAAAAGTAAAGTATGTGCTGTAGACACAAATATACAATTACTGCAAAAAAAAAAAAAGTTTGAAAAGAAGAACAAAACCACAGAGTTTGAATAGTAAACTTTGAAGAAAACACGGAGTGAAAAGTGAAAATGCAGGGAAGCATGTGGTAATACTGCCTACAAAGCTGGAAACAACAAGCACTCCATTATGGAGTTCTTGTTGTTCCAGCTCCTCATTAGTGTGGTTCAATTAGTTGAAAGAAAAACTAATGAACAACAAAACAGGTCTAGATTGCTAAGGGAAATCACACAAAAAATTCTTGGCTTGTAAGTCAGCATATGCTATTAGAGAAAAATGCAGAAATCTAAATTCTGTGTAGATCTGAGGAAAATGATTCATTTGAGGCAGTCTGGTGTGAAATTGAGACCAATAGGACAAAACATGTTGTTGGTTACTGCTATACAGTTGGAGGTCCAGAAGAAGATGTGGATGACATGCATTGGCACAATTAGTGCATACCGAGCAATTATCATGGGAGACAACTATGGTGGGGATATATATATTGAAAGGAGGAAAGAGCACAAGGCAAATGGAAATAGAATTTATACAGTTACTAAGGGATAATTACCTGAAACAATACATCATGGAGGGAATCAGGGATTTGAGAGTGTTGGATCTGGTAATAGCATCAGAAGATCTATCTATAACTACAACAGCAACCCTACCACCATTTGGGGAAAGTGACCATGCATTCTTGTACTGGGAGGTTGCTCAACATGTAGTAATTTCAGTCAAGAAAGGGTTTACGTCAGAGCTAGCGATTATAACAAACTCAGGAGGTAACTTGAAGCAGTGCCATGGCATAAGAAATTATATGGAATGAATGTTATTAGTGCATGGAAAGCAGTTAAAGATTGTTTGCATGAGGCAGTAGTAGAATGCATGCCTAGAGTCAGGAAGATAAACTGAACAGGGATTAAGTTGATGAGTAGCAATATAAATCAGGAGCAGAAAAATGAAAGCATAGTGAAGGAATATAAACTAAAAGTGATCAACATGCTCATGACCAATATAAAGCAAGAAGGGTAACTAATATAGTAAGGAAGCCTAATCAGATTTTGAGAGAAAAGTAGCTAAACAGCACAAAGTAAATCCAAAAGTTTTTTCACTACATAGGAAGCAAGAGAAAGAATGATTATTGAAAGATTATTTTACTCAGGGGGTGCTTAAGGATCAAAGCTGTATAACTGAGAGGAGACCTCCACATAGCCTTTAAAGGAATGCGGAGAACCGACCAGGGCTTCTGACCTAATGTCCAATCCTCACCTTCTCGTGGTGCATCCTGTTGGGTATCTAGGTAGATACCCAACAGGGTGCAAAATGAACTAAACGAACAAGGATGGGCTGGCAATTTGGGATTTAGCTGACCAAATTATATTCTTTCAGTTCAGTTTCACCAGTACAGCCGCTCTGGAATGGCAGACCATGCCTTAGATACCCATCATAAAATTCGTTGGAAGAAAACAAAAATAATTCATCGCAGCAAGTTTAAATACGAAAGATTATTCAAAGAATCTTCAGCAGCTCTAAAAAACGTTCCTAACCTCAACAAATTTGGGTGCATGAAACTGCCCCAAATTTGGGAGACTTTCATTATGAGAACTTCAGCCCAACTGCCAAGACTACCAAATTAGCCCGCAAGAGGGCACCATTAGGACTTTAGGAACAATATTAGTTTCTTGCTTTCTTCATCATTTGCTTTGTGTTAGTTCCTGAGTGCACATATCATATCTTTATGTTCCTGAAGATGGCAATGTGATGTTGCCAAAATATAGAAGTTATTCATTAAAGTTACCTTTAATTAATATACTTTATATGCGTTGTTAATTCCGTAAACTAATTACCAATTATATTCTTATCGGCTTAAACAAATATACAAAATGATCGTACAATATGACAAAATTTCATGCAAGCTGGGGCATTGCCTGGTTAAACAAGGCCCCTGTTGTTTTCGCCAGGGAACCAGGGCGAACAGCAAAAAGTCAGCTATTGAAACAAATCTGAAAGCACACCCCAACTCAACATCACCAGAGTTAAAGATCGGTACTATCAACATAAGAAGCCTGAATGGCAAAGAAATGGAGCTAGCTGAGGAATTAGATAAGTACCAGATCGACATAATAGGGGTGACTGAAACAAAAACGACCAAAACTGGTGAGATTTTTCTGAGCAATAAATACAAAATGTTATATTCAGGCAATAACAATCAAGGAAAAGAAGGAGTAGCCATAATATTCAACACAAAATACGAGGCTAATCTTCTTGAATGGCAGTCAGTCTCAAGTAGAGTAACGTGGACAAATATGAGAATGGGGAACTGGACAATGAAACTTATTTGTGCCTATGGTCCCACAGAAGGTTCTACTAAAGTAGAAGGGTAGGATATTTTTGAGGCTTTAGAAAAAGCAACTGACACAATGAAAAAGGAAAAGTTGGTCCTTGTTGGGGATCTAAATAGCAGAGTAGGAAATGATTGTGAGACATACAAAAATATTTTGGGAAAATTTGGAGAAAAGAGCAAAGCTAATAATAATGGCAAATATCTGTTGGATTTCTGCTCAGGACATAGACTGGTTATTACTAACACCATGTTCCAACATAAAAATGTGCACAAATTCACATGGAGAGAAGAGGCTAGGAATAAGAAAAGTCTCATTGACTATGTTATTGTTGATAGTGATGTTTTCTCCCTAGTGCAGGACACCAGAGTGGACAGAGGATTTGAAATTGGAAGTGATCACTATTTAGTCTTGAGCAGGATAAAATTGAATTTCATATTGCAAAGAATAACATGTAAGAAAATTTTAAAGCGAATAAAAGTTGAGCAGCTCTCAGATGTGAACTGCAGAGTAAAATATACAAAGATTATTGAAGAAAAAATGAAAGAGTTTGAGAACAGGAATCAAACCTTGGAGATTCAGTGGCAAAATCTGAAGAAAACACTGATTCTGCCAGAGAGGCATGTGGTGAGGTTGTCTGCAAGGATAAAAAAAATCAGAACTCCATGGTGGACACAGGAAGTTCAAGAGCCAATGAAGGAAAAGAAGAAAGCATATCAAAAGTTCCTGTCAAATAAGTCAGTTTGTGCTCTTAGAGAATACAGAGACAAATGCAAGAATGCTAAACAGTGTGTAAAACTAGCTAAATAAAAGTCATGGGAGGACTTTGGCAAGAATATAGAAAATAAATATCAAGACGGTGGCAAAATATTCTGAAGGTTGTTGAAGAAGCTTAGAAATGGCGGAAAGAGTGCTATAAAAGGAGTTAGAGATGATAAAGGTGACATGAAAATGGGAGAAAAAGATATCCTCGAAGTATGGAGTAATTACTTTGAAAAACTGCTAAATGAAACAAGCAGTGATGACAGCACAGTGGTAAAAAACACTGACCAGGCATGCAGTCAGGAATACATATCCATACTTGAAGTAGAAAAAGCCATCAACGGCTTGAAATGTGGAAAGGCAGCAGGACTAGATGATATTTGACCAGAAATGGTCAAATATCATCTAGTTTCCCTTTTTTATTTTATTTCCCTTTTTATATATGGTGGTATAAAAGTCTTACAGTGGCTGCACTGTATAGTTCTGAGAGCCTTGACAGAGGGACGAACTCCCGATGATTGGAGTAGAGCTCTAATAGTACCCATATATAAAAAGGGAAATAAAACTGAATTTGAGAATTACAGAGGTATTTCCCTACTGAGTGTTCCTGGCAAGATCTATGCAAGTATACTTGAGAAACGGTTGAGAAGAATTGTGGAAGAAAAGCTTGGTGAAGAACAAGCTGGATTCAGGCCAAATAGAGGCTGTCAGGATCAGATCTTCACTTTACGACAAATAGTCGAGAAAGTATGGGAATATAACAAAGATCTGTATTTAAGTTTTGTCGATTTGGAAAAGGCATATGACAAGGTGCCAAGAGAGAAAAGCTATTCAATACGCTGCAGTTATATGGTGTCAATGGGGCATTATATCAAGCAATACTTAGTCTTTATTTGAGTTGTAAGTCAGCAGTCAGGATTGAAGGAAGTACAGGAAGATGGTTTAATGTTAAATCTGGTGTGAGACAAGGATGTACATTATCCCCTCTGTTATTCATTATCTATATGGATCACATTATGAAGTGGTATTAAACATGATATCAAAATTGGAGATGTTAATGTCAGCACTTTGCTTTATGCGGATGATGTTATACTTCTAAATAAATCCGCTACAAGTCTGCAAGATTCTCTGACTAAATTGAATAGCTGTTGTAATAGATACGGTATGAAGGTCAGCAATAAAAAGACGAAGACAATGAAAATAGGCAGAATCATTGAAAATGTCAACTGTGTTGTGAATGGAGAACCTGTGAAACAAGTAAAACATTTCAGCTACTTAGGCATGATTTTTACTGAAGATGGTAAATTAAATATAGAAATAGACAACAGAATCAGCAAAGCTGGTATGGTGGGAAATCAATTGAATAAATTCATATGGAATAAGAGAGAAATTAGTTGGAACACTAAATTAGCTATATACAAGACAGTGTTCAAACCAGTTTTAACTTATGGATCTGAGAGCTGGGTCAGAAGTAAAACACTTGACCAAAGACTAGAGACCGCAGATATGAGAGTCCTGAGAAAGATTATAGGCATGAACAGATGGCATCAATGGCAATATCATATTACAAATGAGGATATTAGGAAAGAATTTGACATTGTCAGCATCCAGGAATGCGTTAGCAGAGCTAATCTTAGGTGGTATGGTCACTTAAACAGAATGGGCGAAGAAAGATTAGCAAAACAAGTGTTCTCTGCCAGGTTGACAGTAAAACGACCCAGAGGAAGAACAAGATATAGTTGGATTGATACGGTACAAAGTGCCTTTGACGATAGAAATATAAGATCTGATAATGTTGGAGTCTTGACAAGTAACAGGCTGATTTGGAGGAAAATTGTAGATAGGAAGTTAGTAATGATGTAATTTTTTTCATGTAGTACTATCATATCCTGTACACCCCTTGAGGGTACATGGCAGGAATTTGATGATATTTTACTCAGTGCTGATATCAGGAAAGTTAAAGAAGCAGAAGAAATATTAGAGTTATTAAGTGATCACTTTGCAAGGGTATATCATCCAGGTGGTGATTTGCAGTTACTGATGTGAGAATTGAGGTAGATGACCTGGAGGTACTCAGTATATTGAAAAATATCAATGTGAATACAGCAGTGGGCCTGGATGGTATATCAGTTCAAGTGCTACAAGAACGTGCAAGTGAACTGGCAATACATCTGACAAAGTTGTTTAATCCAAGTCTCAGCTATAGCAAGGTTCCAAGGGAGTGCAAAGAGAGCAAGATATTTCCATTACATAAAGGTGGCTCAAAGATCCTAATTTTTTAATTTACGCTCACGCACAGACCTACACTTTTTACTGTGTAGGCATTCGGAACCGAAATCCTACGGAATAGATTGGTTACTCCTTATTCCTGGAGGTATCCTATGACTGTAGCCTGTGTGTGTTCATGGGGCCGGTTTGTCTGCTTGTAGGATGAAAAACCCCAGATAAACTGAGGGGAAAAAACCCTGCTGCCCACGCCCAACTAACTTGGCTATGGCTGAAGAAGATCCTTGAGGTCCTCACGTCGTCGATGAGAATTGAATCCAGGACACTCCTTCCCCAGGCATATGGTTGCAAAGCACATAGCCACTAGGCTAACTGCACAGACTTTTGGCTCAAAGATAAAGTAGAAAATTACAGACCAATTACTATCTCTAATTTTCTACTTGTGTCAGAAATGGGTGGATATGAATATGATACTCTACACTCAATAGGGGGGAGAAGAATGGCTTTGTAAAAGGTAGGTCTTGCCTCAGTAATTTATTCACATTTTATAATAAGGTGACAGTGGAATTATATGAAGGAAATAGCTACACCATGATATTGCTGGACTTCGCAAAGGCATCTGACAGAATACCACATAGGAAACTACACAAGTTGGAGCAAATGGGAATGGGTATATGGCTAGTACCATGGATAGGGGGGGTGACTGATAGAATGATATCAGAAGGTGGTGTATGCCAAGTAGAATCAAGGCAAATAAGGATGACTAGTGGAGTGCTACAGGGCTCAGTACTAGGACCACTGCTCTTTGATTTGTACATCAATGACAAAGCAGAAGATATGATGGAGAGGATATTCAGTTGTTTGCTGATGTAGATAGCTTACAGGATGATTTAAATAAATTGGCAGTGTGGATTAAGGACAATGGTTGTCAATTTAATGTTGTAAAATGCAAGATAATATATAATACACTTTGGGATGAAATGATTACATGCTTTATATCATATCGATGGTACTAGTTTACAAGAAATTGATGAGGCTAGGGATCTGGGAATAATCGTGGATAGGGATTTAAAATTCAGAGGACATACTGTAAGAGTTGACAAAATTTGAAGAATGCAATGACAAGTAAAGATAGTTCGATTATCATTCCTCTTTATAAGGTTATGATTGACCCACATGTTGAGTAATGTGCACAGATTTAGTCACCTATGTTTCTTGGGGAAGGGGAAAGGATTCAGAGTCGAGTGACCTAATGACAGGTCTGTGGAACGTTCCCTATCAGGACAGATTGATGATGTGTAGGTTGTGGAATTTAACTGATGGGGCAGGGGATAGGGGATATGATAGAAACTTAAGGGGATTCTATAAGATTGACACAAAAGAAAATTTTCAATATATGGGGAGCAGGGAGAAAACAAGGGGTCACATTTGGAAGTTGTTTAAGACTGTGGTTAGTAAGGGTGTGCAGACTAGGTTCTCTACTTGAAGAGTGGTGAATGCATGGAATGGATCGCCAGAGGTGGTTGTGAGTGCCCCAATAGTAAATAAGTTTAAGGAGATGTATGATATTGTGGATAGTGTGCTCCCACAATGAGTCTTGACTTCATGGAGAATCTATATAAATAATAATAATAATGTGCAAAAGTAGCAAAGTGATGGAAAGAGCTTGAAAATAATACAGAATATAAAAATATGGTAGTATAAGAGTTTTACAGTAATTGCAATGTGTAATTCAAAACTTTAATCTGAAGGTCAAATTTTGAATGATAGGAGTAGAACTCTCATGATACCAATGTACAGGGCTGTATATACTTTTTCAGAGGTGGGGTGGGCTTGAGGCTAGAGTGCTCTAGGGCCTCTCTCTCTCATTGTTTGGGGCCCTTAAATTGGCCAATTTTTTTTAGGCCTCCAGCTAGAGCCTTGTGCACCTGTTCATAAGTATGGCCCTGCCAACGCATGTGTCAGACTGGAATAATTGAGATTATAATTAAAGCAACTAAGGTTATGGGACTAATGTATTATGTGAATTAACTGTGTATGTTCTTGCACTTCTGGTGTGCCTACTTTGCAAGGTTAAAACCCATACTTAAGAAGGGAAAACCCTGCTGCCACTGCCAGCGCCACATGAGGAAAGGCTAACTTGCATCCAGTTCTTGCCATTTAAGTCCTTATAAAAGTTGTTTGAATCCTAAGTGGGATTTGTCAATTTATAAAAGTTAAACAAAACAGAATATGAGAATTATAAAAGAAAATAGGTAAGCTAAATAAGTCATAATTAGCTAAACCAATAATATATATATATATATAAAACATACTTGATCTCCTCTTTTCAATCCCACATCTTCTGCTTTTGAACTTTTATCCACTTTTGAAACAAAAATTCCAAACCCCCTTTCATAACCTCCAAGGATTGAAAAATGAAGAACCTCATCTCTTGTTGACCTTGCTAATGTTACTGTCCTATTACGGGCTTTTGTGGCACATGCAATATTTAGGAGTCTTAACTGTCCTTGCATTTTCTGAAAGAGAACAAAGTAACTAAATTGCTGAAATGTGAATAATAAAGAGTTAATACTATTACATTATTTTCCAAAATAATTTTTTAATATATAAAAATTTAAAAACTTCCATATGAAAAGCATTTTCTAACCTCAACTTTATGTACATTATCATGAAAAATTCAGACTAAATACATAATTTCACACATTAGAAAACCTGTTTTTAAAACAGTTTCTTACTGAGAAGCTACGTCTCTTACGTCTATGTTTAAAATAAACACAGAAAAAATATTTTGAAACAAATGCTTGAGCTTTCATTTTCTAGTTCTAATAAATACAATTAACACTCATTATATGGTACAAGCTGATTTCTGCATTTTTGTATTTCAGTAAAATGCTTCTGTACTGCAAATGCAGCCTTAGCAGCATTTAAAGCATACTATCTACATCAAATCAATAGTTTAATTAAACTCTACAGTTATACAACATATAATAAAAGAATCCAATATTGCAATGTTGAAAATTAATGTCATCATACATGAATGATGTGTGGAAGAAACTGTGGCATGAAGTAAATATTACATACATCATAGAAAGTGATATTACAAGGAAGTATGAAGAAAGCCACTGAAACAGATTCAGGAAGTCGGATTTATAAAAAGTGGAAAAATAATGTTGACAAATCTGCATCAGAAAAATGAGCAATGGAGATTATTGTTGAGAGAAAATGAAGTTATTCTGTAAGGTGGTTGAATACATGAGAAACTCACACAAAGATCAGGCACTAAGCTTTTCAGGTTGGCAATGCATTTAAAATCTCTTCACTGAAATTGATTCAGATAATATCATAACTTCCAAAGCATAAAGAGAAGTTTAAAAAACTAGAAGAATATCTACAATCAGAAGGTGGAGACATTGACTAAAGGTGTGAAATGTTTTTAAAAACTACCATTCAGCCTTTAGATCTAATGCATCTTAAAAAAAAAATAGAGATGGAAGTGTATGATGTATTTTGTGAAAATAAAAAGGGAAGTAAGTGCTATTGATGATAGAAAAAGAGTTATGTCCATACACGGCAGAGATGCAAGGGGGGGGAATAGTAGTAGTAGTGGTTTTGAGGCAGTATGGTGTGAGATAGAGGTGAATAGAATGAAATACTTCATTGGATGTTGCTATAGACTTAGTAATATAGAGAGCAGTGACCAGGAAATGTATAAGCAAATTATCCAAGCAACTAGGAAAAGGGTGATCATTATGGGTCCTGAGGAAGCATTGGGTCATTCCAATACTTTGCATTCTAATGATCCAATCCTTCTTCAGGACTGGATAAAGTTGTACTTTATCCAGTCCTTCTTCACAAAAGCTTTACATGAATTAATCAAAAACTGACTATAGATTCTAGTGAATATTATAACTGTGAAGAAGAGGAGTTTCCTAATGAAGCATATTGTTAGTAGATTAAATTATTATTTCTGTGCAGTTATGTTGTATCCTTGAAACTTATTAAGACTGCTACCTTTAAAAAAATAACATGAGCTAATTTGTTAATAACTTACTTCTTTCTCTAAGCTGCCTTCGAATTTTTCTAAAAATTCCATCATTTCAGGATCAGTCTCAAAATCAGTGAAGTGGTTGTTGACCCATAGCAGTACAACTCTAGTCACCTGCAAGTGATAAACACATTTGGTAAGTGATAAATGATTTCCTATATATGTATTAAAATATATTTGTGTATAGCAATGATTAAGAAATATGAAGGGGGGGGGATCTAAGTTATGAATAAAACATAGTACAAGCACTGCATTAAAAATATAATTACAATTGTGACATTTTGTAAGTGTTTAAGGGTACAGACACTTTATAGGTAATTTTTATACATGTTTTCTTATTTTACTTATTTTTTCATGACACACTACACATTCAGGATTATAAACCTAAAGCAAAATGTGCAGTGGAACATTGTGTCTTGTTATTTCTTATATCATGCCAACTAATTTGCTGCTATAATTTAAGCTCATGATATTAACTTATGAGGGAGATGGCCATATTTATTTAGAATTAACTACCCAAACAACCATAAGCTTTATGTTATTTCAATAGCACCCGATGTTAACTTAATGAATGCTTTGCACTCATTAATTATTGATGTGTAAACATGTCAAGGCCAGTTCAGTGGTTAATGCTGAGGTTAAAGGCTATAAGATGAATAGATGTCTTAAGGCAGTATGTCCATCATTTCAGTTTGTTCTGCAGAAGCAACATGAGTTTCTGAGAAGAAAAACTAGCTAAGTTTCAAGTGAAAACTTGGTAAGTATGTATACAAAATTTTATATATATACGAGAAAAAAAAAATTTGAGAAGCCTCCACAGTTCAGTCATATTGACAATGCCCTTTGCCTGGAAAGACTCGTGTCTGAATCTGTCTAGCAGGCAAAAACCCGTTAACAGGGCTTTTCAAATGAAGTAGTTAGCCAGTCTTATATGGAGAAAATGCAGAGGTATTCCTCTCAACCCAAAACAGGAAAACCAGCTACAAGAAGACACACAATTTACAGAGCAGATGATTCAGAAAGAATTAACTACTCTATCATAAATAATAAGCAGGTTTATAAGAAGACAAGCTACTTGACCATGGCAGGCTATTGAGCCTAACATGAAAGGGAAAATGGGATGGGAAGAAAAAATTTCCTAAAGCGTGTAGGATAAATCAATATGCACACATCTCATCATCAAATTCCTGACATGTATCCTCAAGGGGTGTACAGGATATGATAGTACTACATGAAAAATTTACATCATTACTAACTTCCTATCTACAATTTTCCTCCAAATCAGTCTGTTAATTGTCAAGACTCCAACATTATCAGATCTTATATTTCTATCGTCTAAGGCAGCGCTTCCCAAACTGTGGGCCGTAGGTTTTGTTGAGAGGGGGGCCATGAAATAATGAAAACAAATTTAAAATGTTTTAAGACTAAGTAGATTTTTTTTATTTTAAAAGAAACGTATTTAACTTTTATTATTTATTATTTATTTTATATTATTTTTTATATTTTAATGAAAAAATTCACACATTGGTGTTGGTTCACAAACTTTGCTTCCTGCATATTTCAGCGCTTAATGAATATTAGTAAATATTGCTTATTCATATGTCTCATTTCAAAGCAGTGGTTAATTGTATTTACTTCGAATGCTCTGCAGGGAAGCTCCAAATCTTCCTGTCCCTTTCATCACGCGTTCGTAATCAGGGACTGTTGATACTGACTTTATATACATATCAAAACTCGTTTTATATTATCACTGTCATCCGAGCTAGTTTTCTGTTACCAATAAAAGTTTCACATATATCGCATATACATCACACATGAAAAAAAGCTTAAACAAGTTCATGCGGGGAGATAGTAACTCGTTTGCAGTGGTAAACAACACGCCCTCCCTAACAGCCACTATACTGCAGAGACAATAAAAACAAGTACTTTTATTATGCCAGTGAATAAGTTACGAGGAGTCTGTGTAATATATTTCTCAACAAATAGTGTAATTAGAGACAACTGGGATAAAAACACTAATTAATGAATAACATGTCCCCTCATATAGAAACTATGCTGTATAGACTGAAACAAAACCATATGTTGCATGGGAAAACACAGTATCTAACTAAAAACTATTGTTATTAATTAGATGCGTGCAAGTTCGATTTACAAAGGCAGCAATAAAATTCAACCGAACGTGTTAAAATTCGTAAAAGTGTTAAAACTAAGTAATGTATATATATATATATATAATGAATGTTATGGCAGTTTCACATATGAAATTCGGTTGAATTAGCATTTCAACTCAATTGTCAGCTATGCTTTTATCTTTAGGTTGCACAATCTTTTGTTAATACCGCACCAATCATATGCACGTTTTAATAACCTGCCTTTGCTGTCTGTTTCGCATTAGGCTTAATTACTGTAAAGGGAGAAAAGTCACAAAAGAGAAAAATGTTCCTGGTCCAGGGATTCACTTATTCAGGTAATATTGACTAATTTCATGTTATCAGTCTGTGGTGTGCCAGTATTGATAAGTGGTGATATTATTTGATCTATTCTACATTTCTACATTAAAAAATTTAACTCTGAGATGGATAAGTGGCTGATAAAAAATAAAAAGAAAAAATCCCGCAAACAATCAGAAGAAGCAGAAACAGACTCAAAAAAAAAGGACAGTATTATATTTTACCAGATCAGCCCGCATCGTCTTCAGAACCAAACGGTGAGAGGCAAAAAATGTAATATATGCATTTGATTTTTTCAATATTCGCTGTGTATGTTTTGTATTGAATATAAATACAATAAATATTATAATAATATATCTCTCTATTACGATTTTTTTTCAAGGGGGGGGGGCCGTGAAATAGTTTAATTTTTGCAAAGGGGGCCCTGACATCCAGAAGTTTGGGAAGCACTGGTCTAAGGCACTTTGTACCATATCAATCCACCTTTATCTTGGTCTTCCTCCAGATCATTTTCCTGCTAACCTGGCAAAGAACACTTGTTTTGCTAATCTTTCCTTGCCCATTCTGTTTAAGTGACCATACCACCTGAGATTAGCTCTGCTAACACATTCTTGGATGCTGACAATGTCAAGTTCTTTCCAAATATCCTCGTTTTTAATATTATATTACCATTGATGCCATCTGTTCACTCAGAACACCATCTGAACACTCAGTAGGGAAATACCTCTGTAATTCTCATACTATGCAGTGCAGCCACTGTAAGACTCTTATACCACCATACTTCAGCATTTCTGGTCAAATATCATCTACTCCTGCTGCCTTTCCACATTTCAAGCCTTTGATGGCTTTTTCTACTTCAAGTATGGATATGTATTCCTGACTATATGCCTGTTGAGTGTTTTTTCCCACTGTGCTGTCACTGCTCGTTTCATTTAGCAATTTTTCGAAGTGAATAATATAAGCAGGTAAACACAAGAAAAATATTTAATTAACCAAATATTTCCGTCTGGAAATAGCAGACCATCTTCAGTGGCACTACAAGAACTGTTAAAAAAAAAAAAAAAAAAAAAAAAAAAAACAAGGTGGAATACTAACGATAGATCATTTAAAAATAGAACAAGCTGCATGATGTTATATCACTAAGTATTAAAGGGAATATTTTTAAGCAGAGACATGATTGAAATTAAGATATTAATTAATAATATTAAATAACATCAAATTTATATGAATTAATGAGTTATCCCAGGGGTCGGCAACCTGCGGCTCGTGAGCCACATGCGGCTCTTTGGATGTGAAGCTGCGGCTCTTTAGTTCCATACGCAAATATTATTTATTTTATCAAAAAAAAAATGTAAAAATCGTTCTGAATCGATTAACAAGGATTAGGCACCGATTCTATCTCTCAGCCACTTGTACTCGCTTTTCACCGCACCCCTCCCCCGTGACACGCATCGTCACTGTCGTCAGTCCGTCGGAAGCTCTCGGAAGTTTATATGTTTGGCAATTTTCATTGATTTCGGCATAGCTGGGCATAACACCTTTACTCGTAAACTAAGTATCTAATATTTGCCAAAATTAAAAAAAAAAACTAAAATGTGCAGACTGCGCCGTGATAAACACGTTCTGACAAGTTCGTTCGTGCCAGTCGGCGATCACCGCACACGGGAGGCGACCACAGATGCGACGAAACTATGTACTTATAGTCAATCAGTACGTGAGAGAGTGAGACAAACAGTGTTTCGTGTCTAAATTATTTATTTTAATAATTAAATTATTAGAGAATTATTTATTTTATTTAGGTAGGTATTTTTAATTGGGAAATATCGTTGTAAAATGTTTTTTGATAAATTATATTTCATTATGCCCAGCTTCTCGTATCCGCTAAAACAGTACAAGATAGAATAGCTAAAATGTCTTCAAATGTAACATATTTGCAGGTGGAAGATATTCAACCTTCTTCTGCCTTATCACTTGCTATAGATGAGTCTTGCGACATAAAAGACACGGCACAAGTTGCCCTTTTTGTCAGGTGTATGTCTTCCCAAGGTCCAAAAGAAGAACTTCTAGGATTGCTACCGCTCTCTGGACAAACTAGAGGGGAAGATATAGCGAATGCCGTGCAAAAATGCCTTGAAGACAATAAGATCTTGTAGCTCTTTAAAAACATTTTAAAATTTTGTGGCTCTTTAAAAACTTTGAAATTTTGTAAATTGTAATTTTTGACTCTTCCGACTCAAAAGGTTGCCGACCCCAGAGTTATCCTGATTAGACTTTCCCAGATTTTTGATATAGATATACAGTCATTCCGATTCAGGTAAGGACGATGGAGTAAGGCCTCTACGCTTTCTTTGAATAAACTTTCAAATTTATAACGGGATCTATGTAAGAGGAGAGTTTTTGACCAAAGGATGTTGTGGTTAGTTTCAATCCTGTGCTGAGCCAATCCAGCTTTTTCAGGTTTGTTGTGATGAATGGAGGATTGATGTTCTTGGATTCTTTTTTCAAGAGAATGTCCAGTTTGTCCAATATCTTGTAGTGCCACTGAAGATGGTCTGCTATTTCCAGACCGAAATATTTGGTTAATTAAATATCTTTCTTGTGTTTATGTGCTTATATTATTCAGTCTTTGTCACAAGTATCCTTAAAACATCAAATATTTCGAAGTAATTACTCCATACTTCAAGGATATCTTTTTCTCCAGTTTCATGTCACCTTTATCATCTCTAACTCCTTTTATAGCACTCTTTCCTCCATTTCAAAGCTTCCTAGACAACCTCCAGAATATCTTACCACCTTCTTGATATTTATTTTCTATGTTTTTACCAAAGTCCTCCCATGACTTTTGTTTAGCTAGTTTTACACAGTGTTTTGCTTTCTTACATTTGTCTCTGTATTCTCTAAGAGCAAAAGCTGACTTATTTGCCAGGAACTTTTGATATGCTTTCTTCTTTTCCTTCATTGCCTCTTTAACTTCCTGTGTCCACCATGGAGTTCTGATTTTTTTATCCTTGCAGACAACCTCACCAAATGCCTCTCTGGCAGAATCAATCAATGTTTTCTTCAGATTTTGCCACTGAATCTCCAAGGTTTGATTCCTGTTCTCAAACTCTTTCATTTTTTCTTCAATAATCTTTGTGTATTTTAGTCTACAGTTCACATCTGAGAGCTGCTCAACTTTTATTCGCTTTAAAACTTTCTTACGTGTTATTCTTTTCAATATGAAATTCAATTTTATCCTGCTCAAGACTAAATAGTGATCACTTCCAAATTCAAATCCTCTATACACTCTGGTGTCCTGCACCAGGGAGAAAACATCACTATCAACAATAACATAGTCAATGATACTTTTCTTATTCCTTGCTTCTTCTCTCCATGTGAATTTGTGCACATTTTTATGTTGGAACATGGTGTTAGTAATAACCAGTCCATGTCCTGAGCAGAAATCCAACAGGTATTTGCCATTATTATTAGCTTTGCTCTTTTCTCCATATTTTCCCAAAATATTTTTTAATGTCTGACAATCATTTCCTACTTTCTGCTATTTAGATCCCCAACTTTTCCTTTTTCATTGTGTCAGTTGCTTTTTCTAAAGCATCAAAAAATTCCTCCACTTCTATCTTAGTAGAACCTTCTGTGGCACCATAAGCACAAATAAGTCTCATTGTCCAATTCCCCATTCTGATATTTGCCCACATCACTCTACTTGAGACTGCCTGCCATTCAAGAAGATTAGCCTCGTATTTTGTGTTGAATACTATGACTACTCCTTCTTTTCTTTGATTGTCATTTCCTGAATATAACATTTTGTATTTATTGCTCAGAAAGATCTTGCCAGTTTTTGTCTTTTTTGTTTCAGTCACCCCTATTATGTCGATCTGGTACTTATCTAATTCCTCAGCTAGCTCCATTTCTTTGCCATTCAGGCTTCTTATGTTGATAGTACCGATCTTTAACTCTGGTGATGTTGAGTTGGGGTGTGCTTTCAGATTTGTTCCAATAGCTGACTTTTTGCTGTTCATTCACCCTGGTTCCCTGGCAAAAACAACAGGGGCCTTGTTTAACCGGGCGACGCCCCAGCTGGCATGAAATTTTGTCATATTGTACCATCATTTTGTATATTGGTTTAAGCTAATAAGAATATAATTTGGTCAGCTAAATCCCAAATTGCCAGCCCATCCTTGTTCGTTCAGTTCGTGGTGCACCCTGTTGGGTATCTAGGTAGATACCCAACAGGATGCACCATGAGAAGGTGAGGATTGGACATTAGGTCAGAAGCCCTGGTCGGTTCTCTGCATTCCTTTAAAAGCTATATGGAGGTCTCCTCTCAGTTATACAGCTTTGACCTATCTTTCAGTATAAATTCATTTTTTGTAAAAATTTAAGAACACAAAACATTTGAATATTCAGTTAAATTGCCTGAGCAAACAGAACTCATTAGAAAAATTATCTGCAATAATTGTAAGAATATCATCATCTCTCAAACAGGAAGAAGGAATATTTGAGATGAATATGAGACATATGGATCCAAGCAAGAACTTCATCTCTATAATTCCTGTACAAATAGATCGCCACAATTTTAGTTCAAACCATATGGTATAGTTTATTTTCGTCTCTGTTCAAATAATGCAGTTTTGATTTTGTAATTCTGAATCAGTATAAGGGACAGGTAGACAGTGATATTGAAAGAATTAACTGAGCTAACTAGAATCTGCAACTTCATGCTCCTTGATCACATGGCTTGGGATGATTCAACAAAAGAGAATATCCAGATAGTCTCCTTATCTGATGTAGGGGATGCTGGATCAGAGCAGTGAACATGGGTGTATACACACCTTAGTTCTGGTAATTAGTTAATGAGTCAGTGGAAATAATACACACCTTTGGTGACATTTCAGTTTGATGTGATTTAATGTGAGGTTTAAAGCATGGAGCTCAGCAGTAAAAATACTGGCAAGAAAGGTATCCAGAATGGAAGACAACTTCTGACAGATTATAAAAGGGCCAAGTAGGCCAAGGGAAATACAGAGTTATTTTGCTATGTGGAAAGTAAAAGAAAGAATGCAGAAGAATAACTTGAATCAATGCTGATGGTAGGTGTATGAAGGTAACAAATGAAATAGTTGGGTTACTAAGTGATCATTTTGTAATTGTGCTTTCATCCAGTTGAAGATACTGGCAGTGATAGACATGTAATGCGAGAATACAAGCAGATGAATTGGAGGGGGGTGTAGGATACTACAAAATATCAATGTGAATAATCCTATGAAGCTGGATGAGTGACTGGCATGTGTATTACAAGAAAATGCATAGGATGCAGCAGTCCCCTTAAGATGTTTTTTTTAAATCTCAACTCTAGAAAGGCCCCAAGGGAATGAAAAGAAGGCAAGTTATTTCTGTTGCATAAAGGAGGTACTAAGACAGAGGTAAAAAATTACAAACTGATCAATATCTTAAGAGATATACGAGGGTGTCTGAAACATTCTCAGCCTAACAATGAAAAAACGAATTTATAATTTCAAAATTATTTTTATTTTTCAACATAATCTCCCTTAAGACTAATACATTTATTCCAGTGATGCTCCAGTGCCATTATCCTGGATAGGAAGATGACGTTCAGAGGGAATGCTACAAATGTTATTTAGAATTATGGCCAAAGCAATTAAGCCTATAAGGCCAACATACATAGTAGAACAGTTCACAATATCACTCAGATATTGAAGAATGTGTTGACAAGTAGAGATGAGGAAGTTTTATTCCTTTTTATAAGGCTTTGATATGGCCACATCTCAACTACTGTGAACAGATTTTGCTACCTGGATTTCTTGGAGGATAAGGAAGTGGTGGAGAGGATTCAGATGCAAAATAACCAATATCTTGACAGATCTACAGAATGCTCCTTATGATGTCAAACTGAAGATTTGTGGATTACGTCTAGTTGACTGACATGCAAAAAAGAGAATAATGAAAGAAACATAAGTTACTAAAGATTTTATAGGACTGATGCAAAAGGAATTTTTCGATACACAACAAGAAAGAAGAGAATTAGGGCTCACCCTTGAAAACTGTAGGAGTATGAGTAACAATGGCGTGAGGACAAGATTTTTTGCTTAGAGGTGAATGAGTTGTGGTAACGAGTGCTTTTTCAGTGAATGAGTTCAAATTATCCCTTTGAATTGCATGAGAGCAGTTTACTTCACTACAAAATACACTTATCCTATAATGCAGAAAACACACATTCCAGTATCATTATGGAAGTCACTTTCCCAACCAGTGTCTCTTTTTTTCTTTTTTTTTTGGGGGGGGGGGATCTCACAGGAGGTAAGGCAGATACATGTAGCAGTAACTTGCTTCAAGAATGGACTGAAAATCAAGTACAAGATTATTTATGCAATAATACATGATTCCATGACAAAAAAGGTAAAAGATATGTGAAAGAAAAAAAATTTGCAATATTATAAAGTTATTAAGACTGAAAGGAGGCATACATATGTAGTATCAGCAATAAAGTGCAAAACTATATATGTATGCTATTATGGATACATCCATATTTTATAGCTAAATATAGAAAGAAAGTTTTGAAATTTATCAGAGAGCTTATGATAATATAACCAAAAGGCATCAGCGATGCCTTGGTATGCACTACTTGAAAGACACAACCTCTGCCCAAGAGCACGAATGTCTGCCTTTTAATAGATCTTAAATATCAGATTTCATTGGCCTGACAGCTGTTTCAAACTGTTAGTTCTCATCAGAGACCAGGTAGAAACCTAAAGAGCAAAATCTCTATTCAATATCTTAGCAATCCTATATCAGAAAGTTCTATTTATCATAACAGAACTCTCAGTAAGCGCATATTACTTATGCCAAACTTTAGAATTTCAACTGTGCACTTTAATAATATACGTATCTATTTCTACTATTAAACTTCTTTTTTTTTTTTCAAAATGTTTGTATATAAAATAAAAGACTTATTGTTAAATTGACCATATATTTAATACGTACATATGTTTGTACAAATTGCCTACCAGTTTCGCTAGTAACTGACTAGCTTTCTCAAGGCTTGCACAGTACAAAAAATGGTAAATGCAAAAAAGGTTTAAGAATACAAAAAAATGTTAGTACCTGTTAGGTAGCTAAGGTAACATGTTCGTGACATTTCTACTCAGCATCATGAACACACGTTACATGCAAACGCGTAATATGATTTTTCGCGTACTGTAGTTCTGTTGAACTGAGGGAATTAATTAGGTTTTTCCAAGTATCGTTCAGTATGGCCCCTTGATTTCTGTTTAGGTTGCTGCCTGTACGTAGCACAACTGCTGCTTCTTTAAATAATCTGTGTCTGTAATCTTCGTTTACGTAGGGCATAGAGCTGTTATTCCAGTCTATAGTGTGGTTCGAAGTTGAAAAGTGATGTGCTAACCTGGAGGTGATCGTTCTGTTGTGATTAACATCGCCAACATGTTCTTTCTGTCTTATTTCCAGGCTTCTCGAAGTTTGTCCAATATAGGAAAGACCGCACGTGCATGGAATATTATACACACCTGGAGATTTATAAAATGGAACACTATCTTTAGGAGATCTTAGAACCTGTCTGATGATATTAGTTGGTTTAAATACAACCCTGATGTTATGGGTCTTTAACAATCTCACAATTTTTGTGGAAATTGAACCTATAAAGGGGATGTGAAATTTGCTGGGAGACTGTTCTTTCTTGTTGGTTATCTTTGTATAGAAATTTGTTGATGATGTTTTGAGGATAATTATTTTGTGATAGTGTTGTAGCTATTTGAGACAGTTCTGTTTGAACTTCTTCCTCATCAGAGATAAATTTTCTAGCTCGATTTCTCAACATGTGGATGATGCTATGTTTATGTGACCTATGATGGTTTGAAGAGTAATGTAGATATCGTCCAGTGTCCGTAGGTTTTTTGTAAATTGACAGTTTGATACTGTTACCTTGTCTTTTAACTAGTAAGTCCAAGAAGTGTAGCTGTTCGTTATTTTCTACTTCTAGAGTAAATTTGATTTTATTGTGGAGTGCACTGATTCTATTAATAAACATATGTAGGTTTTCTATGTTGTCTTTCCATATGTTGAAGATATCATCTACATATCTCCACCAAAGGTTTAGGAGTAATGCTGGTGAAGATTTCATTTCCAAATTTCTCCATGAAAAGGAGAAATCACTCAATGCAGGATATTTTTCCCTTGGTACCAGTTTCCAAAAGTCAATGCCTATCTCCATCCTTCACTGGAAAAAGGGGTTCACTTTGAAGGTCACACAACTCCAATTGAATAGTGTCGTGCTGCTCTGAAATGTCGCATTTCATTGGGTTGTTAAATAATATCAGTTGTGGTCGCATGTCACTGAAGTCAGAAAATCGCTTACTGAATTGCTCCAAAAGTTGGTCTAACATTGGCACAGAAATCTTGAAGTCAATGTCATGGCTCTCCTCCATCAACTCCCTGCAGGAAGGGAAATGTACCAAGTTTCCTCTGACTAGGGTGAATTTAAAAACCTTCAGTCGACTTATGAACTCATCTAGGTGTCAAACTAAATCTGAGATTGTTTGGTTACATCCCTGTAACTTCACGTTGAGTTCATTCATGTGGTGTGTGATGTCTGTTAGAAAGGCGAGCAAGCTGTTAAAATGAGGATCACATAGTTTTGTGGTTAGTTCTTTGTTTGTCTTCTTGTGTTCCTCTAAAAACTGTTTTATTTCTTTTCTCAAAGCAAAAAACCATTTCAAACAATTCCCTCTGCTTAGCCAACATACTTTTGTGTACAACAATAAATCGTCATATTCTGCCTCCATTTCTGTTAGAAAAGAAAGAGACTTGCGGTGTGTCAAGGCCCGATTTCCGCTCTTAATTAGATTCACACACTTCATTACAGTTTTCATAACATCCTCTATCTCCAGAATTTTACCACACAGGGCCTCCTGATGTATAATGCAGTGCAATACAGGGTAATTGATTCCAGCCTTCCTTAGTAAGTCAACTAAGCCTGTTTGAGTACCATGCATTGATTTGGGGCCATCTGTCGCAATAGCTGTGAGATTGTTGATGTCAGAGGTACCATTTACAACCTTCATAACTGCATCATAAATGTCTTGACCTTTGGCTGTGTTATGCAATGACTCTAATGCTAGTAGCTCTTCATTAATAACAAAGTTTTTGGAAACAGTTTGAATGAAAATTAGAAGTTGAGCTGTATCTGTTATGTCAGTTGATTCATCCAGAGCCAATGAGAAGTAAGCTGAATCTGTAATAACACTTTTTAATTTATTTAATATGTGAGAACCTATTTCCTCGACTCTTTTTGTTACAGTTTGTTTTGATAGTGGGACACTTTCAAACTCACTGGCAATTTCTTCTTCCCCAAATGCACGTGCCATTTTCATAGAACAGTGTTTTACAAATTCACCATCAGATAATGATTTTTTTTGCTTTTGCTATCTCTGTGCTTACAACAAACGATGCCAAGAGTGAGCTGTTTTGTATTGATGTTGGTTTTAGTAAAAATAGATTTCTGCGCACTAACCTTTCTCTTCAAATTATGTACAATTTTAGTATGTACTTGTCCAACGTATTCTTGGCATTTAGCGGGATGGTGCTATATGTAGTGCCATTTGAGGTTATATTCCTTGTGCACAGGCAATACTTGCAATCACACAAGACACTGTGGTTTGTTGTCGTTATTATTTATAAACAGAAATTCATTTTCCCATTTCTCCTGAAATGACCTGTTTTCATCACAGATCTTATGTTTCTTACTCATAGTACACAAAGGCTGAAGTAACTGACCAGGGGACAAACTGCAACAATAACACTTTTAACTGTGAAACTGAGGTCTCTGAAACTGATCACTGTAAGCAGAGCAGAGCAAGTGACTTTCAATGATGCGTTACTCTGGAGCGCATAGAAATCTACCACTCCCACTACTACAACTCGCACAGAGAAGCAAGTAGATTTTATAAATTGAGTAATCTTTTTAAAGCAATTTTGATTCCAATTTGAGAATATGAATTGTTTCCATCATCAGAAATAATGAATATAACTAGTATATCAATCAGAAAATCTGCAGTGAAAACTAATAGCTAAATTTATAATACATGTAATTTAATATAGTTTTTATCTTGTCGCGGGTCACACAAAATCACGTGACGGGACACATGCAGCCCGCAGGCCTGTGTTGGCCACCAATGATTTAGGCCATTAAAGAACACAATTTGATTGGCCTATCTCCCTGCAATCTTATGCTGGTTCATTTAGTAACCAAATGGATACTTAACAATGACTCATCATGACACATGATTCTGCTTGATAACAGAAAATCTTGCTGCGTAGTTTTCTTATTCTAATAGAGGATAGCAACTTTATATGACATTTTTATCCAATATTGAATTATAACCTTAGTTCATTCTTTTGCTTTCATAATTTTATAATTAAATGGGAAAATACTGAATAGGCAGTCTAAAATGTCTTAGATAGCATGTAGTAGAAGGAACACTAATTTCAAGAGTTTTAGATTTGACAATAGCATCAGAAGATCTGATTATAACTGAGATAGCATCTCTGCCCTCAGTTGGAGAGAGAGAGTGACCATGTGATTTTGACTTGGAAGATGAATAGACATGCGAGAGTATCAAAGAGAAAGGAATGTATGTGGAATTATAAGGAAGGTGATTATAATGGTCTAAAATATGAGCGTTGGGCAGTTCCATGGATGGAGGAATTGGAAGGACAAGATATCATCAATGCTTGGGAACTTGCAAAACTGGAATATGAGAAGAGACTGGCCTTGAGATCCAAAGAAAATCCTAATGAATTCTTTTGTTATATGGTCAACAGGAGCAGAAATGACTGTGTGAAGAATGACATTCTTGGATAAAAATGGAATAGAGTGACTGATGCAAAAGACATAGTGGAGTTCTTCAATGAACACTTTACTGGGGTATTTCATCCCGGAGAAGATGGAGAAGTAGGTTTTCATGGAGATAGCACAGGTTTGAGGTTTTGAAGTGCAAGACGAGAATATCTTTCAAATAATGAGTACTCTGGATATCAGCAAAGCAATGGAACTGGATGGGATTTAGCCACAAGTTTTGAGAGAATGTGCTAAAGAACTGATAGCTCTGTTGACCTGGCCTTTCAATGAAAGTCTGGCCATGGAAAAGGGGCCCAAGGAGTGGAAAGAGGGTAAGATAGTGCCATGGGTGGTACAGACTGGAAGTGTCAAACTATAGAGTAGTTTGTAATTCATCAGTAGTTGTTAAAATTTTGTAGATGTTAATTCCAAAATTAATGAGGGATAATTTAGCATTGACAGATGAGGATAATATTAACTGTGAGAGTAAGCATGGATTTATTAAGAGACACTCTTGTTTCAGTAATATGACTGCTTTTATAATAAAATGACAAGAATGCTGGTTGATGAGGAAAAGGCATATTCTGTCATATTTTGGATTTTACAAAGACATTTGACAGGGAACCACATGATAAGTTGATATTTAGCTGCAGCACATGGATTTAGATGTTAAGTTAGTGAACTGAATTTGGGATTGGCTATCTGATAGGTATCAGAGAGTTGTATATGGGAGAGCAGTATCAAGAAAACAGAAGGTTAAAAGTGGGGGTCCATGGAATGCAATTCCTGATAGAGTGGTCCGAGCATAAACGAGCATAAACTGTTTTCTAGGGTGTGCTGCTTGCCACAATGAGCCTTGTGACACTATGGAGGCCTGAATTTTTAATAACTGGTAATTAGTTTACGGAATTAACAACGCATATAAAGTATATTAATTAAAGGTAATTTTAATGAATAACTTCTATATTTCGGCAACATCGCATTGCCATCTTCAGGAACATAAAGATATGGTATGTGCACGCAGGCACTAACAAAAGCAAATGAGGAAGAAAGCAAGAAACTAATATTGTTCCTAAAGTCCTAATGGTGCCCTCTGGCAGGCTAATTTGGTTGTCTTGCCAGTTGGGCTGAAGTTCTCATAATGTAAGTCTCCCAAATTTGGGGTAGTTTCATACACACAAATTTGTTGAGGTTAGGAACGTTTTTTAGAGCTGCTGAAGATTCCTTGAATAATCTTTCATATTTAAACTTGCTGCGGTGTATTATTTTTGTTTTCTTCCAACGAATTCTATGGTGGGTATCTAAGGCATGGTCTGCCAGCCCAGAGCGGCTGTACTGATGAAACCGGATGTAGTCTTGGTGTTCTGAAATCCTGATATTTGTTGTTCTGCCTGTTTGGCCAAAGTAGGACAATTTGCAGCTGCAAGGGACCTGGTATACACCAGGTAGGTCTAGGGGAAGTGGTTGGTCTTTGGTAGAGTGGATAAGGGATGCCAACTTTTTATATGGTCTGTAACAGGAAGTAAGGTCATATTTTTTGAGGATATTGGTTATTTTCTCAGAGGTGCATTGGATGTAGGGGATGGTGATAGATTTGGTGTAATCTTTCTTGTGGAGGGGGGGGGGGTTTGTGGTTTACTGGTTTTAATATTTTTTGGATTTTTTTGAGGTTATAGCCATTGGCTAAGAAAGTGTTGAGGATGTGGTTTACTTCAGTAGTTAGGGCCTTTTCATCTGAGCAGATTAATTTTGCCCTGTTATATAGTGTTTTTATAACCCCATATTGTTGTGAGGGGGGGGGGGGGGATTGCTGGTGTATGTATCTGCCAGCACGGGTGGGTTTTCTGTAAACAGAGAAAACCAAAGATTCATCAAGTTGGCGAGTGATTAAAGTGTCTAGGAAGGGGAGGGTGTTCTTTTCCTCTTTTTCTAAGGTGAACTGGACTCTGGGGTGTTGGTTGTTTAAGTGTGTTAGGAAGGAGTTGAGTGAGTCTGAGCCATGTGGCCAAATAGCAAACACATCATCCACGTAACGAAGCCAAATAGTGGGTTTTTGTGGGGTGGAGTTTAAGGCTTTCTCTTCAAAGGTCTCCATAAAGAAATTGGCCAAGGGTGGGGAAAGTGGTGAACCCATGGCTGTCCCCTCTATCTGTTTGTAGAACTTTCCTTGCCAAACGAAATAGCCTGAGTTCATTGTGAACTGAAATAGGGCTGAGATATCGGGAGGAAACTTGGCTTGGATGAGCTCTAGGGTTTATTTGAGTGGGACATTAGTGAATAGGGAGGAGACGTCAAAACTGACCATTATGTCAGTGTGTTGGAGCGAGAGGTTTTCTATACTGACTTTAAAGTGGGCTGAGTTTTTTTTATGTGTGATGGTGTGTTGCCAGTATAGTGTGCGAGCGTTTTGGCTAATTTATATGTGGGGGAATCAATGCCATCCACTATGGGACGTAATGGCACATTTTGTTTACGTATTTTTGGGAGTCCATATAATCGGGGGGTCTAGAGTTATAAGGTTTTAGTTTGTTAGTGACTTCCACAGGCCAAGAAGTGACATTCTTAAGGAGTCTGTGGAGAGTTCTAATCTGAGAGCTGGTAGGATTATATTCAATAGGGAGGTAAGTGGTACGGTCTAGTACTAAAGCATTAAGCTTACCTTTGTAGTCCTTTTGATTTAGCACCACAGTGGCATTTCCCTTATCCGCTTTGGTGATTACTATTTTTTTGCTATTCTTCATTTCTTGTAGGGCTGCATATTCGTCTTTGGATAAGTTGGTTTTAGGAGGTTTGGCTTTAGTGAGAGCACCGACTACATCCAGTCTGACGTTGGCGATATGGTTAGGAAGGTTGCGAATTCCACGTTCTATTTGGATCATGATTTCCTCGGCAGGTATTCTTTTAGGAGCTAGGGTGAAATTGTGACTCTCAGCACTTCCACGTGGTCACAATTTCGCCCTAGCTCCTAAAAGAATACCTGCCGAGGAAATCATGATCCAAATAGAACGTGGAATTCGCAACCTTCCTAACCATATCGCCAACAACGTCAGACTGGATGTAGTCGGTGCTCTCACTAAAGCCAAACCTCCTAAAACCAACTTATCCAAAGACGAATATGCAGCCCTACAAGAAATGAAGAATAGCAAAAAAATAGTAATCACCAAAGCGGATAAGGGAAATGCCACTGTGGTGCTAAATCAAAAGGACTACAAAGGTAAGCTTAATGCTTTAGTACTAGACCGTACCACTTACCTCCCTATTGAATATAATCCTACCAGCTCTCAGATTAGAACTCTCCACAGACTCCTTAAGAATGTCACTTCTTGGCCTGTGGAAGTCACTAACAAACTAAAACCTTATAACTCTAGACCCCCCGATTATATGGACTCCCAAAAATACGTAAACAAAATGTGCCATTACTTCCCATAGTGGATGGCATTGATTCCCTCACATATAAATTAGCCAAAATGCTCGCACACTATACTGGCAACACACCATCACACATAAAAAACTCAGCCCACTTTAAAGTCAGTATAGAAAACCTCTCGCTCCAACACACTGACATAATGGTCAGTTTTGACGTCTCCTCCCTATTCACTAATGTCCCACTCAAATAAACCCTAGAGCTCATCCAAGCCAAGTTTCTTCCCGATATCTCAGCCCTATTTCAGTTCACAATGAACTCAGGCTATTTCGTTTGGCAAGGAAAGTTCTACAAACAGATAGAGGGGACAGCCATGGGTTCACCACTTTCCCCACCCTTGGCCAATTTCTTTATGGAGACCTTTGAAGAGAAAGCCTTAAACTCCACCCCACAAAAACTCACTATTTGGCTTCGTTACGTGGATGATGTGTTTGCTATTTGGCCACATGGCTCAGACTCACTCAACTCCTTCCTAACACACTTAAACAACCAACACCTCAGAGTCCAGTTCACCTTAGAAAAAGAGGAAAAGAACACCCTCCCCTTCCTAGACACTTTAATCACTCGCCAACTTGATGGATCTTTGGTTTTCTCTGTTTGCAGAAAACCCACCCATACTGGCAGATACATTCACCAGCAATCCCACCACCTCCCCTCACAACGATAGGGGGTTATAAAAACACTATATAACAGGGCAAAATTAATCTGCTCAGATGAAAAGGCCCTAACTACTGAACTAAACTACATCCTCAACACTTTCTTAGCCAATGGCTATAACCCCCAAAAAATCCAAAAAATATTAAAACCAGTAAAACACAACCCCCCCCTCCACAAGAAAGATTACACCAAATCTATCACCATCCCCTACATCCAATGCACCTCTGAGAAAATAACCAATATCCTCAAAAAATATGACCTTACTTCCTGTTACAGACCATATAAAAAGTTGGCATCCCTTATCCGCTCTACCAAAGACCAACCACTTCCCTTAGACCTACCGGGTGTATACCAGGTCCCTTGCAGCTGCAAATCGTCCTACTTATGCCAAACAGGCAGAACAACAAATATCAGGATTTCAGAACACGAAGACTACATTCGGTTTCACCAGTACAGCCGCTCTGGGCTGGCAGACCGTATCTTAGATACCCACCATAGAATTCGTTGGAAGAAAACAAAAATAATACACTGCAGCAAGTTTAAATATGAAAGATTATTCAAGGAATCTTCAGCAGCTCTAAAAAACGTTCCTAACCTCAACAAATTTGTGTGTATGAAACTACCCCAAATTTGGGAGACTTACATTATGAGAACTTCAGCCCAACTGCCAAGAGAACCAAATTAGCCTGCCAGAGGGCACCATTAGGACTTTAGGAACAATATTAGTTTCTTGCTTTCTTCCTCATTTGCTTTTGTTAGTGCCTGCATGCACATACCACATCCTTTATGTTCCTGAAGATGGCAACGTGACGTTGCCGAAATATAGAAGTTATTCATTAAAGTTACCTTTAATTAATGTACTTTATATGCGTTGTTAATTCCGTAAACTAATTACCAGTTATGTATGACCAACGTATAAGCCTTGCTCCTGAATTTTTAATAATAATGATTTTCTTTCTTATTTGGGTTGAAAAGAAAACAAGTTAGAGTTGGGGAATTTGTCAAGTGATAAATATTAACATCAGTAACATGTAACCATTGGCATGCGGCCCATAACCATACGGGAGGAGAATCTAAACATCCTCAAAATCAGCAGAACAGGTAATATATAGATGCGATACAGTGAATTGGGCAAATGCTGAATAGGCTATTGCAAAACCTGTTTTTAAAAATAGAATGTTCATGGATAAAAGTTCATGCTGCGATAGTGTGTGTATGACTGCCTACAGAGAGTATGTGGGAAATAGGCTTTGCAGTATAGGCCAGATGCACAGTGATGCTATTGTTAGAATAATCTGAATAATGAGCCACACTCAGATGTCTTCTCATTTGCAACCAAAATGCAAAGTTCCTGTGGTGGCGATTGCATATGAACAATTGATGGATTTGAAAGGTGCAAGCTGCAGAGGTGATATATAATCATATATCACATATGATAGTGTTACACATAATATACATCTTTGGAACATATAAGATTATTATAATTAAGCATATGAATAAAGCCATGGTACTGTGGGAAGTTTTCGGTATTGAGACCACATTATAATATAAATAAGCAATTAAAACCTGACAGGCTTTGTACGTCGTAAAACTTACATAATCAATGGTAGTGGTACATGAACGTTTTATTTTACACAACGACAGCCTATTATGTTACACATAATAGGCTTTTATTATTATAAAAGTAAAGTGGATATTAGATCCAGCATTATTTCAATGTAGAAACTATGAAAGTTTTGTAAAAATAAGTTGGCCAGAGAGCTTATGGGAATACACTGTTGGTGTATTCCTGTAATTCTGGCATTCATGAGTTGCCTTAGCATGGACTACTTAGAAAACATAGATGCTGTCCAAGCATCTATATATTTGCTTTCTATTAGTCCAGTTTGATAAGGTTTCACTGGCATGACAGCTGTTTCAAACTGGTTGGTTCTCCTCAGAGACCAAGAAGAAATCTTTTGAGAGTGTATAAGCTCTCGTTCAGTACCAAGGAATTTGAAATGTCGTAGGTGTATTTTTCGTAAGTGAACTCTCAGTCTGCGTGTAAAAGTATTTACTAAAATAAAGAGCCAAAAGGCTTCAGTTTTGGTGATGCAAAATTATATAAGTAAAGTTGATATTAGATCCAGAATTATTTCAAAGCCAAATATAAAATCTGAGTTTCATAAAAATAAGTTGACCAGAGAGCTTACAGGAATACACTTACCGGCATTCATGAGTTGTCTTAGCACAGACTACTTAGAAAACATATACAGATGCTTCTGTAGCATTTATGTTTTCTAAGTAGTCCATGTTAAGGCAACTCATGAATTCCAGTGAGTGTATTCCCATAAGCTTTCTGGTCAACTTATTTTTTTATGAAACTTTCATAGTTTCCCCATTCAGCTTTGAAATAATAATGGGGGATCTAATATCCTTCACTTATATAATTTTGCATCGTCAAACTGAAGCCTTTTGGCTCTTTATTTTAGTAAAAGGCTTTTATTATGCCAGAATACTTTATCTTATATTTAACAATTGTGAAGTTATCAAAAACATCTAATATGTGTAATTAATTGTTAATAGGCTTTTCATGTACCATTACCCCTGATGATGCAAGTCTTAAGACGTACAAAACCTGCTGGGTTTTAATTGCTTATTTTTAATAAACTCCTTATTTATATTATAATGTGGTCTCAATACCAAAAACTTCCCACAGAACTACTTAACTACAGAAACCAACGTGTACAAAAGCTATAGTAGCTTGTTGTAAGTATACATTCTTTCTAGTCCTAGTTTATTGGTTCTATTCATCCTGGTTTATGAGTTTTATAACTGATTAGTATAAACAAGATGGAAATGAGAAGAGAATAATTTTGTTTAATATATGCTGCTAAACTAAACCAAATTATACAACAGAAGATTAAACAGAAATATTACAAGCTGTACATGAAAAATTATATACTCTATAACTGAGGAAAAGGGGAAAAAAAATTTAGAGTGGAAAAAAAAAAATTACCTTATCTTTTAAGTGAGGGTCCACAAACCAACTTAGCAAATAGTTTGAAATGGTCAGGGGACTGGAAATGAATGTTCTGTGAGTCAACAAGAAGTCCTCAACATAACTTGGATCTAGTGCATTTTCTTCAACTAAATGAGCCATCAAACGTTCTACAGTTCCCTATATAAAAAATATGATGCATTTTTATCTATAATAAACAGATCTAACACATGCTTTGTTATACCAAAAAAATGAAACTGGTAGAATATTTGTTTTTCAACATTTTGCAAATGACAGTTTATTTCTAAAAGAAAAATCTATAGAAATTCCATGAATAATAAAAAGTTAGATTCAAAGGTCCTTAAAATATAATTGCTTATAATGCTTCATCCAAAACACTGGCATATGTGTTGTCAAGTTTAAAAAATGTGAAAGAGATCACAAGTTTTGAAATGCCACTGAATATAATGGGTATTCACAGAAAAAAAAAATGTCATCATAAATTAATCTTTTTTAGATTAATTTATAGATTTTTAAATTCTTCAATGATAAAATTCAAAAGGCAATCATTCTAATATATATATATATATATATATATATATATATATATATATATATCTAAAATCAGTGGCATCACATACCCATTTCAGTTGGGTATGCTGTCATGTGGCTTGTGCAACCCATGCCACAAAATTCACATCAATTTGACCATATGATTGTATTTTTATCGATGTATGAAAGTCGATAAGGTATTTTTCATAAAAAATGGCTTAAAAGTTTATCAGGTTTTGCTTCCTTTAATGGTGGTGCATCTCCCAGTAAGAAAGTTCTTCAGCATTTATTTAGCAGTGAAATAAGATTTGTTTAAGTGATATGAAGCCAGAAAGGGAGTGAAATTGACACACACACACACACAAAGTGACGGCGTGTTTTCCATTTCAGTTGGATGTGCTGTCGTGTGGCTTATGCAACCCACGCTACAAAATTCACATTAATTTGACCATATGATTTCGTTTTTTTCGATGTATGAAAGTTTTAAGATTGCATAGATGCATCAGAGCTCATCGTAATTGGACGAATGCAATTGATTTTAGGATAACTTTGAATACTTTATCAATTAATTGTAACTAAATCTATGTAGAGTGGCAGACCAGTGGCGCACCCAGGGGGGGGGCAAGAGCCCTGCCCCCCCCCCCAAATAAAAAAAAAAGTAAAAGGAAAGAAAACACTAGAAAATGTTTTTACAATCTTTTCCTAGCTAAAATTCATTTTTTTATTTATGTTGTGTCGTGTCTTCTATTTCTACTTATGAATTAGCGGTCACATAAGGTGGGAATACCCTATAGCTCTCGGGAATCACTGCTGCTGTGAACGCAAGGTGAACGAAGCAGTGCTCGGGTGGCCGAGAGCTACTCTGTTTAATAAATTTAGTTTAATCCTTTATCCAAGTGTGAGCAAACAAAGTTTGCGCCTGAAAGTATCTTCAGGACTGGGGTAAGGTGGTACAACACCAGGGCAACTCGTTGCAAAGGTAGAGCAAGCTACCAACAATCCTATCTCAGTATCTCCTATAATGCAAAACACATCTCCTTGCGGATATGTCTAATGTTATGCATTAAGGGAAGGGCCACTACCCAGACTAGTTTCGACCTTTATTGAGGTCTCTTCAGTGGGAGCCAGGCCCACTGAAGAGACCTCAATAAATCAATGGCACACCAACTGGCAACTCCTATAGGTAAAGATGACCTGCTAATGCTTCTGCCTGGTATCTCCACTTGTGCCTGGCTCCCACTGAAGAGACCTCAATAAAGGTCAAAACTAGTCTGGGTAGTGGCCCTTCCCTTAATGCATAACATTAGACATATCCGCAAGGAGATGTGTTTTGCATTATAGGAGATACTGAGATAGGATTGTTGGTAGCTTGCTCCACCTTTGCAACGAGTTGCTCTGGTGTTGTACCACCTTACCCCAGTCCTGAAGATACTTTCAGGTGCAAACTTGTTTGCTCACACTTGGATAAAGGATTAAACTAAATTTATTATACTCTAACCAAGTGAAAAATAAACTTTCAAAATCAATCAGCTACTTTGTTTGTCTGAGCTGGGCAAGAGAAGATCGTGGGTATCATGTATTGGCGATCACTGCAGATGCTCAGTCATAGGTCGTATGCAATGCGTAGTGTGTATTCTCAAATCATCTACTCAACTCCCCCTCCCCCCAATCATGAGTGCTTGGCCCCCTCCAAGATTAAATCCTGAGTGCACCACTGTGGCAGACAATGTGTTTGTTTTAAGATATATTAGAAAACAGTAATGAAGGAGAATGCCATATTTAGTTGGTATATTTGAATTACTCAAAAGGTATAAACACTTATTGATATGAAAGGCTTTTTTCTCATCAAATAAGGAAAAAATAAAAATGTTGAATATCATTATTAGTATATAAACAAAAAAAATCTGATTTTAGAAAAGTAATCAAGTAAATGAACAAGCATATACACGTATTGCACATAATATTCTACTGTAAAATCTCGCATGATAAGTTAAATGAGTTAACGTCATCGGGCTCGGTTTTATAGGGGTATAAACACACGTATATATAATGTAAAATGGGAAATCAGAATAATATTTAAATAACACCTTATATTCTTGTAAAGTACATAAAATAATTCCTGTTGAAAGTTGTATGAAAAACTAAAGAGAGGGGATTAACCAAGATTAGGAAAGTGAATCAGCAAAAATAAAAGTTCTCAAGGTTTTGCAAACAAAAATAAGCACCCACATTGGAGACGTTTGAAGGGAGAGAATTGAAGTGATGTCATCACACCACAGGGCAATCATGGAAACTTTAGTATTGAAACAAAGGATTAGAGAGATATTTAAGGGGACTGAGAGGGAAGAGAAGGGCTCTGTCTTTTTTCACTTCCCTTCTCAGAGGATCCAGTTCCGACTGCGAGGAGACAAGGCCATACCTTTGGGGTTCTTGCTTCAATGCATGGAAGGACGAGGAGAAAGCTATTAGCGAGGATGTGACAGAGACTTCTGCAGTTCTTTCCTAACAACTCGATGGAAGATTGTAGTAGCAAATGTGTCAACGGGATATCTCCCAGATATTACTGGACTGTTTCCAGGATGAGATACGTGGATGTGAGTTCTCCCCGATACAGACAACTGACAGACCAGAGTGGCTAGAAGCAGCTGTCATCGTAGGAAGTTCAAAGAAAGGATATCGTCTGCAAACCTAGTTAAGAGCACCACAGTTATCTATGGAGCACCTAAGCAGCTATTGTACCCTGAAATAAAAGAAGAGAATCAAGAAAATCCAGACTGAAATTTTATTTATGTAACTGGACTGTGAGTGGGCACACTTTGTCAATGCTTTTTTCTTAATTGTAGATGCATAGGATTAGTATAAGTGATAATTGTGTTTATAGAAAGGAGTTGGTGTGAATTTATGTTTAGAATTGTAGATATGCAAAAGTAATATGGTTATGATTATGTACAAAGAATGGAAGGAACTGAATAAGATTAAAAATAAGGGAACTGCTCTTACATTGTAAATATTGTTGAGCAACATGCTAAAGTTAAGCAAAAGCCATGATTAAGAGAAGTAATTTCCTCCCCTTCAATGTATTATTTGTTTAATGACCTTGATTGATCTTTTGCTAATGCACTGTTTCGAAATAATTGTGAACCTGTGTGCAAATTGACAGAGAATCGCCACGACTAACTGCATGAATAGATGTAATTTAGCTGTAAGATTTGCCTATGTTCTTACTCCTGAAATTCTCAAACTATATTAATTCAATTAGACTGGCACAGTCAATAATCAAAAAATTTTGTGTGGTTGAAAGGAATGAGCATTTTGGTGAACTGCTAATCGCAAATTGAAACCTTAATAGAAACACCATAGAAACCTTAAGGTCTGCTTTGCATGCAGCAGGAACTAGGGACAGAGTTAAGGGATAAAGGAGGGTCAAATGTAAGAGTTATTATTATTATTATTATTATTATTCAGGCCTCCATGGAGTCAAAAGACTCATCATGGGAGGTCCTTTCTAAGAAACACAAGTCTATCAAGACTCATTCAGGGAGGTCCCTCCTAGGAAACACAAAGTCTATCATACCACTACTTAAACGCATTGATCGTGCTCACTCTCACCACTCCATCAGGCAATGTATTCCATGGTTCAACCACCCTCCATGCAAAGAAACCACTCCTCACCCTCTTTCTCATTACTCCTTCCTGATGTTCAACCAAGCAAAAGAAACCCCCCAGTGTCAACCCTGTAACCACCTCTCAACAGTATAAAATTCTCAATCACATCACCTCTCCTCCTCCTATCCACCAAACTCTGCAGTCCACACTCCCTCAGCTGATCCTCATAACTAACATTGTACAGTCCTGACACCATCTTTGTTATCTGCCTCTGTACCCTTTCCAAAGTAAATTTATCCTCCTTCAAATCCTGGGGACCAGATCTGAGAACAACAGTCTAAGTGTGGTCTGATCAGTCTTATATAACAGAATGATAACCCTTTTATATCTGCAGGTCAGTGTCCTTCTCATTATTGCAGCAATCCTCTGTGTTACCTTCACTACCTTTGCAATATGTCCCCTAAATTTCAGGTTTCTATCAATCATCAAATTTGCCCCAGTCTTTGATACTCCTGCATGTCTATTCATTTTCCAAGTCAAAACTATCTATCTAGCTTATTCAAATCCTCTTGCAGGGCTACCACATCTGCATTATTACTAATAACCCTTCCCAGCTTCGCATCATCCACAAACAACTGAATATCCCCTTGCAATCCACGGACAATGTCATTGATATAAAGGTTAAACAATATAGGTCCCACTACTGAGCCCTGTGGAACCAACTGCACTTGTAACCTTCTGCCTTTTTGATATTGCTCCACCATACACATACACAACTCCCTGATACCTATCGGACAGCCAATCCTGAATCCAGTTGACCAATCTGACATCCAATCCCATGTGCTGCAACTTGAATATCAGCTTATCATGTGGCTCCCTGTCAAATGCCTTTGCTAAGTCTAGGAAAATGGCAGTATATGCCTTTCCCTCATCTAATGCTCTTGTAACTTTATTATAAAAGGCTAGCATATTGCTAAAACAAGAGCACCCCTTCACAAATCCATGTTGACTCTCACAGATAACATTACCCACATCTGCCCAATGCTGCATACGGTCCCTCACTACTTTCTCCAAGATCTTAACAACTACTGATGACACACAAACTGGCCCATAATTAGACACTTCCAGTCTGCTACCACCCTTATGCAATCGCACTATCTTACCTTCCTTCCATTTCATGGGCACCTTTCCGGCAGCCAGAATTTCATTGAAAAGCCAGGTCAAACGCACTGTCAGTTCCCTAGCACATTCTCTCAAAACTTGTAAAGCTGTGGGACTGAAATACCATCCAGTCCCACAGCTTTACTGACATCCAGAGTACTCGGTATTTGGAACACACTCTCCTCCTGCACCTCTAAACCTCGACCTGCCCTATCCCTCTAGTATTCAAATTGACTCGTCCAGGAGTCGATTTGAATACTAGAGGGATAGGCCAGGAGAGGAACCCCTCTTCTGGCCTGTGTCTTATATTCTTCATGCATCTTCTCTTTGCCTGTCTCCTTATATCTCTTCCATAGCCTCTTTTTCACATGCAGTTCCTGTTCCAGTTATTGTTTGTCATCCACTTTACTCCAAATTGTGTCCTCTTCTTCACTTGTGGAATACAGCTTACCATTGCTGCTAACAAATATTCCTTCACAATTTCCCAAGCACTAATGATATCCTGGCCTTCCAATTCCTCCCTCCACGATACTTCTCCCAAGTTGATGTCTAAGACTATTATAATCACCTACTTTATAATTCCACATACGTTCCCGTGTCTTTGATACTCCTGCATGTCTATTCATTTTCCAAGTCAAAACCATATGGTCACTCATTGCAGTTATTATCAACTCTTCTGATACTATAACCAAATCCAAAACTCTTGAACCTCTTGTTTCTTCTATTACATGTTGCCTAAGACATCTGTCCCTCAAGAATTCTAGAAATTCCATTCCCTTATTGCTACATGCATCTTCCTCCCCCCCAGTTTATGCTACTGCAGTTAAAATCTCTCATAACAATCATTCTTCTTGCACTTGCCAAACTCAACTGTCTAACATTTCCTGGTCCCCACCCTCTGTACTCCTGGGTCTGCAGCAACACCCCACTAAATATCCTGTCTTGCCCACCTCCACCTCACACCATATGCTTTCAAAATCATTATGAAATGTCACAGCCTTCCAAAGCCTCCACTCTTAGAGGACATAGGTCGTCACTTATCATAAGCAGTACTCCACCACAACGCTTTCCCTTCCTATCCTGCCGAAAAATGCTGTACTCAGCAACTTCTATTCCTGTTATTATATTCTCTTCTGTCAACCATGTCTCGGTGATCCCAATAATCTTTGGCTAATGCTATCAATTCCTCTCCCTTATTCCAAATACTCCTGGCATTAGTATAAAGCATAAAAATGCCATTGTTTCCATACCCAGCATTATCCCCTCTAGACTCCACTGGGCTCAGCGTTACCTGATGTCATCCCCCCCCCCTTTCTCCCAAGTACCCATTCCCACAAGAGGCCACCCCTGCTACCATCCACACTGGGACACACTGACTCGTTCAGAACAGCAATTTCTCCAGGTGCCTACATCCTTCCTCATTCAAATGCAAGCAGTCTCTCGCATACAATTCCTCTTTGTTCTCAAACAGACTCCAAGCATCCACATATTCCAATCCTCTCATAGCCACATTCCCTATTGTTCCTCCAGGCAAACACTACTCACACATCCTATCTTGCACACCACGGATCATTGAGTCACCATACATTACACCTCTCACCATTCCCTCTCTCCTGCTGTTTCCATTCTCTCCTCCTCCATCACTCCCATAACTCTCTCTCTCTCATTCCCTCTCTTCTACTATTCCCATTCTCTCTCCTCTTCTATCATTCCCATACATCTCTCTCATTCCATCTCCTCGACTGCTCCTATTTTCTCCTCTTCTAGCATTCCCATATCTCTCTCTCATTCCCTCTCTCCTACTGTTTCTATTCTCCCTTCTAGCATCCCCATACATCTCTCCTACTGTTTCCATTTTCTCCTCTTCTAGCATTCCCATACCTCTCTCTCTCCTGCTGTTTCCATTCTCTCCTTGTCTATCATTCCCAAAATGCTCTCCTCTCCTATCCTTCCCAAAACTCTCCCTCTCTCCTACTCTGATTCGCCTTGCATTTATCTCTTCCATTCCCCTCATCTCATGTTTTATACTTCTCATCTCATTCACAAGACATTCCACCTCTTCTTTCAGCCCATCTATCTCCCTCTGCAAGTCAGTCATTCTAAATCGAAATTAACTCTCCCAAACAAAACCATCTCCGAAATCTAGGTCAGTTATTGATATATCTATTTCATTTATTTCTTCCCATTGTCTGCATTTCACACACACACGCACCCTCTTCCCCTCTCTCTCACCAGCCACATATCCAACTCCTGAGACACATGCATGCCACAAAGTCCCTTATTATATTACTTATAATGGAGTTCTTAAATGGCAGAGGACTTGGCGACACACCATTTGCGACTGCAGCTGAATCTGCCATCATTGCTTACTGCCGAGGAACTAATAAAGTAATCGTTTACTAAAGTAATTATATATATAAAGGCTAAATAAACACTGTATTATATATATATATATATATATATATATATATATATATATATATATATAAATGCTATATTCATCTATAGCGAATAATTTATCTTTTCTTCCGCTGCTCCCGACCTTTCTCCCGACTGTGACCACGCATTCTCGATAACTCAAAAATAACACGATATGTAACACGAAACTCTAAAGCAGAACCTCTAAACAACACTTGTGTCTGAGAAAAAAAAATGGAGCACAATTCACAAAGGAATTCACACTATATACCTTTTAAAAAAACACTTTTTTTTAACAACAGCTCAAATCCACCGCCACGTGCTTCAGTGACCCTGATGAAGAGTCATATTAAGAGTAAATATTAATTTAACAAAGGTACATTTGAGATCTATTTAAGAGTAATTATAATAGAATAAATTGACCAACGCTTACAATCCAAGTATACACACACACACTAATGACGGTGCAGTCAACAATAAAGATCACAAAGATAATAAAGTAAGGCAAAAAACGAGAGATTATAACACTACTCTATTTGTGCTGCAATAGAATGAATGATAAAACTATGCAACACAAGTTTAATCTTTTGAAAAAGTTCTAATTTTTATATATTCTAGCATGCTAATTACAAATTTCACTTTTCATTTTATCTATTATTCACCCTTTTTTCCCCTCAGAATACTTCATTAACAATGCAATAAAATTATTCACGCTATATGTAAAGATTTGTTAAAATCTGTATGTAAAAAAACTTTGCCTGCTATGCAGAATTTTTTTCACAAACAAAAGAATCTTATGTACAAGTCATTAGCAGATGTGAAACAAAAGATATTATTATTTTACATTAAACATGAATTACAGCCAAAAATAGTAGATTTGGAAGGCATCTATCAACAAATTAGCACAATGCAGCCCAAATAATTCTTATGGGGGAAGTGGGGGGCTTCAACTATGAAGACAGATTGGATGGAGGAAAGAATACGTGTTAAGGGGAAAATGGTATGGTATTTATGCACCTACTAACAGATAATTACTTGAAACAGTATGTGATGAAGAGGGGGCTGTGGTATGAGTGTTGAGTCTGGTGACAGAATCAGAAAATCCATCCATAATCAATATGGCCACATTGCCTCTGATTGGGGAGAGTGATTACGTGCAGTCTTGACTTTTGTGAAACATGTAGAATTTCCATAGAATTACAGAGAGGTGATTTTGACAAGCAGATTTTGTCATGTCATAAAGGTCAAAGCTGTATAACTGAGAGGAGACCTCCACATAGCCTTTCAAGGAATGCAGAGAACCGACCAGGGCTTCTGACCTAATGTCCAATCCTCACTTCTCGTGGTGCACCCTGTTGGGTATCTACTTTGATACTGAACGAATGAGGATGGGCTGGCAATGGGATTTAGCCGACCAAATTGTATTCTTATTGGTTAAATAAAAAATGATGATACAACATGACAAAATTTCATGCCGGCTGGGGCGTCGCCCGGTTAAACAAGGCCCCCGTTCGCCAGGGAACCAGGGCGAACAGCGAAAAGTCAGCTACTGGAACAAATCTGAAAACAAACCCCAACTCAACATCACCAGAGTTAAAGATCGGTACTATCAACGTAAGAAGCCTGAATGGCAAAGAAATGGAGCTAGCTGAGGAATTAGAAAAGTACAAGATCGACATAATAGGGGTGACTGAAACAAAAAAGACCAAAACTGGTGAGATCTTTCTGAGCAATAAATACAAAATGTTATATTCAGGCAATGACAATCAAGGAAAAGAAGGAGTAGCCATAGTATTCAACACAAAATACGAGGCTCATCTTCTTGAATGGCAGGAAGTCTCAAGTAGAGTAACGTGGGCAAATATGAGAATGGGGAACTGGACAATGAGACTTATTTGTGCCTATGGTCCCACAGGATGTTCTACTAAGGTAGAAGTGGAGGAATTTTTTGACGCTTTAGAAAAAGCAACTGACACAATGAAAAAGGAAAAGTTGGTCCTTGTTGGGGATCTAAATAGCAGAGTAGGAAATGATTGTGAGACATACAAAAATATTTTGGGAAAATTTGGAGAAAAGAGCAAAGCTAATAATAATGGCAAATATCTGTTGGATTTCTGCTCAGGACATGGACTGGTTATTACTAACACCATGTTCCAACATAAAAATGTGCACAAATTCACATGGAGAGAAGAGGCTAGGAATAAGAAAAGTCTCATTGACTATGTTATTGTTGATAGTGATGTTTTCTCCCTGGTGCAGGACACCAGAGTGTACAGAGGATTTGAAATTGGAAGTGATCACTATTTAGTCTTGAGCAGGAAAAAACTGAATTTCATATTGAAAAGAATAACATGTAAGAAAGTTTTAAAGCGAATAAAAGTTGAGCAGCTCTTAGATGTGAACTGTAGACTAAAATACAGAAAGATTATTGAAAAGAAAATGAAAGAGTTTGAGAACAGGAATGAAACCTTGGAGATTCAGTGGCAAACTCTGAAGAAAACATTGATTGATTCTGCCAGAGAGGCATGTGGTGAGGTTGTGTGCAAGGATAAAAAAATCAGAACTCCCTGGTGGACACAGGAAGTTAAAGAGGCAGTGAAGGAAAAGAAGAAAGCATATCAAAAGTTCCTGGCAAATAAGTCAGCTTTTATTCTTACAGAATACAGAGACAAATGTAAGAAAGCTAAACAGTGTGTAAAACTAGCTAAACAAAAGTCATGGGAGGACTTTGGCAAGAATATAGAAAATAAATATCAAGAAGGTGGCAAAATATTCTGGAGGTTGTTGAAGAAGCTTAGGAATGGAGGAAAGAGTGCTGTAAAATTAGTTAGAGATGATAAAGGTGACATGAAAACGGTAGAAAAAGATATCCTTGAAGTATGGAGTAATTACTTTGAAAAACTTGTGGACAGACTTATGTGTTCGTCGAACATGTTGTTTATTATTTTAACGGTATAATAGAACAAAGAAACTAAGTAAATAATTAATTTATTAACTTGATGCTGATATTTCGCTGGTGTTATAACCAGCATCTTCAGAGCACAAAAACACTGTTTGTCACAATACGCGAGACTAAAACAACATGGTGTACTTAAACAAAATTGTAGCAACAACACAAAGACTAGAGTCCTGATTTTGGCGCCCTCTATCTGAAAAAAAAAAAAAAAAAAAAAAAAGCTATCATATATTACTAGAGTCCTAGAAAAGTGCTAGTTTTTTCTTAATATGACTGTCTCCCAGATCTTCGGCAAGTTAATACAGCCATATTTGTTGAGATTTGGAGTGTGTTTTAGGGCTTCTGTCGCCCCTAAGAACAATCTCTCTGATTTATACGGGTTTCTGTGTAGTACTTTTGTGTTTTTCCAGTTGATCCAGAGCATAGTCTGCTAGGCCCGACTTCCCATAATGATAATTCCGGACGTATCTTTTATATAAAAGAGCTACACAACAACAGCCAGATTACCATAACAAAAGCAGACAAAGGAAATGCAACCGTGGTGATGGACACAACTGAATATGAAAACAAAATGCACACACTATTACAAGATCAGTCAACATACAAAATTATAGATCGCAATCCCACCAATACACAAAAGAATAATGTACGAAAATTATTGAAAAAAGTCACTTCCTGGCCCAAAGACACAGTTAACAAACTCAAACCCTTCCATGTTAAAACACCGAGGATCTATGGAGCACCAAAAATTCACAAGCAAGGCACACCCCTACGCCCAATAGTGGACAGTATAAATAGTCCCACATACAAACTGGCTAGACATTTAGCGAAGCTACTAGCCACTCTCACAAACAATTCTCCCTCCTTTGTCAAAAATTCAGCACACGTAAAAAGCATCTTGCAACACCTTACCCTAAAAAGCTCAGACTTAATAGTAAGCTTTGACATCACTTCACTATTCACAAATGTACCACTAATAGAAACCCTCAATCTACTGAAGTCACACTTCCCCCCTGATATATTTGAACTATTCAAATTCACAATACATGCAGGATATTTCACATGGAAAGGGAAAATATACAAACAAATTGATGGGACACCCATAGGCTCCCCCCCCAGCCAACTTTTACATAGAATACCTGGAAAAACAAGCAATCAATACAGCCACTCTCAAACCAACACTTTGGCTATGCTATGTTGACGATGTACTTGCTATTTGGCCACATGGCCCTGAGACATTGAAAACATTCTTAGCACATTTAAATAGCCAACATCCAAATATCCACTTTACTATGGAACTGGAAGCCAACAACTGTCTGCCCTTCCTGGATACACTCATCACACGTTTTCCAGATGGTTCCTTATCATTTTCAGCTTTTAGAAAACCCACACATACAGGTAGATACTTACACAAACAATCACACCATCATCCTTCTCAACAATATGGCATATTAAAAACGTTAACCCATAGAGCGAGAGCAATCTGTTCCAATGACAAGGCTCTTACTGCTGAACTGACTCACTTACGCCACACCTTCTTGGCCAACGGCTACAATCCACATAAAATAAACAAAATACTAAACACTCCTAAGAAACCCCTCCCACCATCCACCACAGAGAACTACAACAAAACAGTCACCATCCCTTACATTAAAGGCACATCCGAAAAGATCTCAAGAATTCTCAATAAACATAAACTACGCACTACATTCAGACCATGTAGCAAACTAGCCACCCTCATCCGCTCACCCAAGGACAGCATTCCTCCTTTATCACATCCAGGAGTCTAAAAAGTACCCTGCTCATGCAATCAAGCCTACTACGGTCAAACAGGAAGAACTGTGAACATCCGCATCAATGAACATAAAAGATATGTCCGGAATTATCATTATGGGAAGTCGGGCCTAGCAGACCATGCTCTGGATACCCCTGCACACAGGATCAACTGGAAAAACCCGTATAAATCAGAGAGATTGTTCTTAAGGCGACAGAAGCCCTAAAACACACTCCAAATCTCAATGAATATGGCTGTATTAACTTGCCGAAGATCTGGGTGACAGTCATATTAAGAAAAAACTAGCACTTTTCTAGGACTCTAGTAATATATGATAGCTTTTTTTTTTTTTTTTCCAGATAGAGTGTGCCAAAATCAGGACTCTAGTCTTTGTGTTGTTGCTACAATTTTGTTTAAGTACACCATGTTGTTTTAGTCTCGCGTATTGTGACAAACAGTGTTTTTGTGCTCTGAAGATGCTGGTTATAACACCAGCAAAATATCAGCATCAAGTTAATAAATTAATTATTTACTTAGTTTCTGTGTTCTATTATACCGTTAAAATAATAAACAACTTTGAAAAACTGCTAAATGAAACAAGCAGTGATGACAGCACAGTGATAAAAAACACTGACCAGGCATGCAGTCAGGAATACATATCCATACTTGAAGTAGAAAAAGCCATCAAAGGCTTGAAATGTGGAAAGGCAGCAGGAGTAGATGATATTCGACCAGAAATGCTGAAGTATGGTGGTATAAGAGTCTTACAGTGGCTGCACTGCATAGTTCAGAAAGCCTGGACAGAGGGACGAATTCCCGATGATTGGAGTAGAGCTCTCATAGTACCCATATATAAAAAGGGAAATAAAACTGAATGTGAGAATTACAGAGGTATTTCCCTACTGAGTGTTCCTGGCAAGATCTATGCAAGTATACCTGAGAAACGGTTGAGAATAATTGTGGAAGAAAAGCTTGGTGAAGAACAAGCTGGATTCAGGCCAAATAGAGGCTGTCAGGATCAGATCTTCACTTTACGACAAATAGTCGAGAAAGCATGGGAATATAACAAAGATCTGTATTTAAGTTTTGTCGATTTGGAAAAGGCATATGACAAGGTGCCAAGAGAGAAGCTATTCAATACGCTGCAGTTATATGGTGTCAATGGGGCATTATATCAAGCAATACTTAGTCTTTATTTGAGTTGTAAGTCAGCAGTTAGAATTGAAGGAAGTACAGGAAGATGGTTTAATGTTAAATCTGGTGTGAGACAAGGATGTACATTATCCCCTCTGTTATTCATTATCTATATGGATCACATTATGAAGGAATGTGGTATTAAACCTGATATCAAAGTTGGAGATGTTAATGTCAGCTCTTTGCTTTATGCGGATGATGTTATACTTCTAAATAAATCCACTACAAGTCTGCAAGATTCTCACTAAATTCAATTGCTGTTGTAATAGATATGGTATGAAGGTCAGCAATAAAAAGACAAAGACAATGAAAATAGGCAGAATCATTGAAAATGTCAACTGTGTTGTGAATGGAGAACCTGTGGAACAAGTAAAACATTTCAGCTACTTAGGCACGATTTTTACTGAAGATGGTAAATTAAATATAGAAATAGACAACAGAATCAGCAAAGCTGGTATGGTGGGAAGTCAATTGAATAAATTCATATGGGATAAGAGAGAAATTAGTCGGAACACTAAATTAGCTGTATACAAGACTGTGTTCAAACCAGTTTTAACTTATGGATCTGAGAGCTGGGTCAGAAATAAAAAAATTGACCAAAGACTAGAGACCACAGATATGAGAGTCCTGAGAAAGATTAGAGGCGTGAACAGATGGCATCAATGGCAATATCATATTAAAATGAGGATATTAGGAAAGAACTTGACATTGTCAGCATCCAGGAATGCGTTAGCAGAGCTAATCTCAGGTGGTATGGTCACTTAAATAGAATGGGAGAGGAAAGATTAGCAAAACAAGTGTTCTCTGCCAGGTTGGCAGGAAAACGACCCAGAGGAAGACCAAGATATAGGTGGATTGATACGGTACAAAGTGCCTTAGACGACAGAAATATAAGATCTGATAATGTTGGAGTCTTGACAAGTAACAGACTGATTTGGAGGAAAACTGTAGATAGGAAGTTAGTAATGATGTAATTTTTTCATGTAGTACTGTCACATCCTGTACACCCCTTGAGGGTGCATGGCAGGAATTTGATGATGATGATGATGATTTTGTCATGACAGAAAAATCTGCAAGAGAAAGAAGTTAGCAGGTAGTAAAATGGGTATGTGAAGGACACAATATCAGACTGTATACCCAAGGTCAAGATAAATCAAGTAGAAACTAGATGGATGAGTAGTATCATTAAGGTATATAAAGAGAACGGTGATCAGCAAACTTGTGAGCAGTACAAGGCTCTGGCAAGAAAAGTGACTGGCATGGTAAGGAAGGCAAAATGTGATTATAAAAAGAAATTAGCCAAGCAAACAAAAGTTACCTCTTTGCTGTGACAGATTATTATTGTTATTACATGACAATTCCAATGACTCATCGCAGAAAGGCACTCTATTCCACTCTGCTACACACATCTCTCCAGTTCCCTACTAACACTACCATGACTAACACCATCTTCCTTCCATCACCAACAGTATTTATTGTCTGTAAATTGCATATGTTCTGATGGCCAATTTGCCTGTATGCAAGATGAAAAATTTGTTTCCAGGAGGAAAAAACCCCTGCTACCTCTGTATGAGATTGGCTAATTTGCTTTATATGGTTTTTTTCAATTGATAGCAAATAGTTCCTCTCATCACAATGAGAATCAAATTCAGGCCTTTTCAAATCGAAGGGTGCAACATACCGTGTTTTTCCAACTGTGCTATTAAGCTGTCAAGATATGACAGGAAGGTGAGAATAGAAGTTGAATTGGAAGTACATGTACTTAGATGCTGCAGAATCTCGATGCAAATACAGTTGTGGGATTGAAAATCTCATGTATTACAAGAATATACAAAGGATAAGTATTGCTTCTGAATATGCTGTTTAAGTTTCAGCTCTGGTAAAGTTCCAACACAGTGGAAGGAGGAGGAGGTAAAAGGAGGACAGGTAGCATGTGCCACTTTAATGTGGAGAAGTGTAAAGTTATGCATTTTGGGATAAACAGATGACAGGCTGTGTATCACACTGATGGAAATACTCCAGGAAATTGATGAAGCTAGGAATTTGGGGGAAGACAGATAGATAGAGAGCTGAAGTTCAGAAGGTGTTCACAAGGTACCTCACAGATTACTTGGTTATTGAAGAACACACTAACAAGCAGAGATGAAGATACAAAGCCTTGATAAGGCCACATTTGGATCATATGCACAGATCTGGTTACCTGGGATTTTTGAAGATGAACAAGTTGGAGATAATCCAAAGGCAAGTGATCACGATGGTGAGGGGATCTGTGGAATTCTCTCAGATTGAGGGTTTGCAGATAGCAAAAGTTGATAAGCTGATAAGTGGAAAAGAGAAACTATGACAAACATTTAAGTTACTAGAAGGGTTTTATAAAATTGATGAAATTTTCAGCACATGGCTAGAGAGGATAGAACAAGGGATCATTCCTGGAAATTGAGTAAATGGACTAGTTTTTTTTGGTTGTTGTTGCCTGGAGAGTGGCAAGTAAGTGGAATGGTCATCGGGTTCATTGCGAGGGCTTTGTCATTTGGTACATTCAAGGAAAGATATGATAGATGTGTAATGAGGGTCTTCTCATAATGAGTCTATGGCCTGTATGGACGTTTTTTTGCAATAATAATATACCCAACCCATTATACTCTAATAACATTCTCCTATGTCATCCAAGTCTCACCAATAATCCTCCCACAAAATTTATTCTATGCTTCTGGGATTAATGTCCATGTATTTTTTTTATCTGGTTCCCATACATGGAAGTGTTTTTTTTTTAAAAATCTATAATACGTTTGTGCCATGAGTGGGCTAAGTTTTTTTTGTATTTGATTTTGTGTGTGTGTGTGTGGTCCAGAGCCACTTCAGGCTGCTATTAAGCAGGGTGATCTCATACCAAGCAACAGCAAACCACAGGCTGATAAGTATTCTGAGCATGATCAGTTCAAATAAAGAGCTGGAGTTGATTCCACAACAAATTTCTTGCTACATTTCTACTGCTTCACTGACCCCTTCCTCGATCAAACTAGTCCTGCCTTTCCTGGATCATCTCTAACTTACTAGAATTACAATATCTTAATTCAATGCATGCTTGCTGACTTTCATGCAACTACTTAGAAATATCTACTTTTATCGACTATTCACATTCACTATTTTAATAAACAACAATTTCTCCTAGAATCTAACAACAAACCCATTTAAATGTGATCCATCCCGGAAGTACATATACTTTCGCCTGTCAAAATTATCATATCTTCTCCACAATCAAATTCACTTAATCATTTAAAATCACCTCCCCTCCTCAGCTCATTCCTACCATATCACAGCAACAGATGCACACTCTTGCTCTTTTTATGTTAACCACCTGTTCATCCAGCTTGTCTCTAATTATAAAATCACTGTAGATCACCATATCCGTTTATCACTGATTTCTACTTTCTTGTATCTTCCTTTACTTTTTCACATATTTCATTTTCTTTCTTTCTTATCTTTCCTGCTATTATCACCATTTTTGCATACCAACACCTCCATTCTGCTCGCATTCAATATTAAGTTCTTCAATTTGCCTAATCAATGTGCATTTCTTGCATATTTAAGTACCATCTTTTTCAAACTGCTCACATTCACCAAAAGAGACAACATCAAATACAGTTTTTTATATCAAATTCAAACTAAGGCCTTGTGACCTGCACTGTTATACCACACATACTGTATCAATGTATCTAAATATAAAATAAGCACATATTTATATTTTTAATATAATTAAAAGCATAGGCTGATTATTAATTCAAAACTCATATAGCATAAATATTAAAAACACACACTACAATGCACTCTTTGCACTCAAACAGTATCAAGAGTACTCTCTCATTTTTAGCTAAAGAACTTTATAGTAATTCAAAAAACACAATCATGTATAATTTCAAACATCTTGTGTATTTTTTTGTTTAAAATTGCCCAATTTAAACCAGAATTGAAATGTGACAAATTCAAGAAGAGATACTAAACATACCAAATTTCATTACAGTGGTCCAATAATTAACAGAGATCCTAAATACACAAAATTTTATTTACATTTATCAGCCTTGAGTATAGTTATTAATTTATATCATTTTGCAATGGGATGCCTAATTCTATCCCTGTAAATTTGTGCGATTTAAATAACTGAAAGTTTCTAATAACGTCTATTCAGCCAAAATAAACATAATGAGTGCTAATTGTATTTATTTTACAAAATGCACTTAAAAAAAAAAAGGAAAAAAAGAGACCAGTTTTGAATTTCTCTTGTGATATTAATAAATTACCTATGAATTTATTTTTGAAATTATCAATGAAATTATTTCTATTACCCTGATTATAACATGGCCTCTCCTACTACCACCATCCAAAACTCTGTGTTCTGTAACTAAAACAACTTCTCCATCTTCTTCATGCTTTCGTGTATTTTCCTCTCCTTGATGAAGAATACGGTAGTAATCATTTTGCGCAATGCAAACAAACTGGCAGTCATCTACTTTTGTTCTCATTGTTCCCTGATGATACATCTTTTCCATTGTTGGTGTTATTCCAAAGCTAGTAGACAAGAAAAACTGATTATACAAGTATCATCCATAACATAACACACAAAAATAACAGAATATATTATAAATCTAATTACGTTAAAACCATAAGAATGAAAAAAAGTATATAATAAATGAGCCTTATATAAAAGCAAACAAAAGAATGTATGACAGTGATAAGATTTTTAAGCCCAAGTTATAGTACAACTAATATTTATAAAGTATTCATTACCTATCTGGAACTAGGTTGACAACAGTGCTATTTCTCTTGGATGAACAATACAAATTTATTAAAGCAGGGTTTCCCAAATTGTGTTCCGCAGAAAGTGAATAAGTGTTCTGTGATGTCAGTGACCAAACATGGAAGTAATTCGGGAAAGGGAATACCGCTGTTTACGACCAATCATAGAACTTGCCTGCAAGCCGATTACAACAATGGGCAGTATCTTCATTTCTCAAAACTGAACAAAATAACATCTGTGTTGCAAATGTCAGTGACCAAGTGGCATATTTTTAAATATGGAAATATTCATGAATTATCGTTAATTTTCACACATCGAAATCTTTCAACAATTGGGAAAGAGAATACCACCATTTATGATCGATCATAAAAATTGCCTGCAAGCCGATTACAACAATGGGCGGCGTGTCTCAAAACTGAACGAAATAACATCTGTGTTGCAAATGTCAGTGACCAATCAGCAAGGAAGTATAAAGAAAATTTTTCACTGAAATTGAAGATCAAGGAGTCTGTATCCAGTTCTCAAATCTAGTAATACTGAATACTTTCTTCGCAAGTTCATATTGCAGTGTGTAAGTGCTTGTTCTGAAACCAGAGTGCCGTGATTTTTTTTTAAAAGTAATAGGCCTACAGATTTAAATTTTAATATGAATAAGAGACAAGGGACTTTGTTTAATTTTGGTGTTAAGAAATTTCTTACTGAAGGATGTTACAGATAGTGATTCATCCACCTCCAGGATGTACAAAAGGAAGGGAAAACTACCAGCACACAGGAGAAAAGTCTGCATTCACTCTTAAGTACTTATAATCAGTGGCAGTTCATGGCTTAAAATCGTGGGGATGCTGCAACTTTCGAAATATACATACACACTGTAAATACAGTGTATACGTATTTGGATAAAATATCAAAATTATGGTAAAAATTTAAAAAAAAAAATTACACATGAAAAAATATGGTTTATTATCGATAAAATTATACAGTTTAGTATAATTCAAAATTACTTAAAAATAAAATCCATTCTTCTTTTGTTTTGAGCGAAAAGGTCAATGATTTTTTCCTTGATGTTTGTGCGACTGTTGAATTTTTTCTCCGTTGAAATCATCGCAAGTGCATTTAACCTATCCTGATTCATAGTGCTCCTCAAAAATGTTTTTATTCTCTTTAATGTTGAAAAACAGCATTCAGGCCCTGATGTAGTCATAGGAATTGTCAAGAGAATTTTATCAATACAATAATTTCACTAAGAACACAATCTAAATTATTTTCTGTTATAAATTTTAATTACTTTACAATAATCATGTCAATTACTTTACAATAATCATGCATGTCAGGTCTACTGTAGAATACTCGAAGTTCAGTTTCAAGTTTTTCTTTGTTGATCATGGGATATATCATAGTGTTTATCCCATGATAAACACTACGATATATCATGTGATAGTGTTTATCCTATGATAAGTTCGTAGTGCTTATCGTGGGATAAGCACTACGAACACTTTACTACTGGCGCAAACTGCATATAAACAACATTGGAACAGCGCAACGGATAGTGCTGCATTACGCTAAAAGATCACATCTCACTACGACATGCATATGCTTGCGCACGTAGCAATATGACACTGTGGTAAACACAGTGCTGCTAGCGTCCTTCGCCCTCCTAAGTGCTACAAGATGGATTTTTATTATTTTTTATACAAAATAAGAGAATTGTATAGGATTGTTGATGATAAAATTAAATATTACAAGCAAATATAAATAAATTAATAAATATATTTATATATCGAGAAAAATTGGGGGTGCTGTAGTGCCTATGCATGAGCCACCCCTGCTTATAATAATATTATAAAATTTGGTGATCAGAATGGGATATGTCAATGAAAATCAGTACAAATTAATTTAATGATGTTGGCCTGAGGAAACTACAATCTGCTACAAGATTTCATTAGTCCAGTATTGATAACTGATTTAAATGTAATTTTATATTTGTCAGCATGTCACACCGTATACATAAGTGTACTAATAATCTTTATGATTATGCCATAATTAATTATTAATATTATAATGTATTAATTATTAATTAATGCATTACAAAATAGCCAAAGTGTTCCGTCAAAATTTCAGGATTTGTGAAGTGTTCTGTCGTAGGAAAAATCTGGGAAATACTGCACTAAAGAAAGATCATGTTTTATACTATTGCAAAACTACTTTCCTTAAGCAGCATTTTTTTGCTGGATTGTTAAAAACATTATACTCAAAATTATATTCTTAGTATGTATTTTATTCTTGTGAAAACAAACTTTTGTTTGCTTCCACAAGAATATGCTGGTTATATAGGAAGAAAAACAAGAATATACTGCTTCATAAGAGAGGTGACAACAAGTTTCAAATTATAGGTCAATCTGTGTGTCAGGAGTTGTGGTTAAAGTTGGAGAGGTTAGTGAGAACAAGGATCCAGAAATGGGTTGATAACAGTAGTATTCTCTTTGATGGACAGCACAGATTTGCTAAAGGAAGGTATGTTTCAGCAATTTACTCACTTATTACAATAAAGCAAGAGGTGCATTGGACAAGGGAGATAGAGTAGGATATGGATATTTTGCAAAGGCTTTGGACAGATTACCAGACAAGTAGATAGTTGAACTAGAACAGATGAAGTTGGATATTAGATTAGTGCACTGGATTGGAGACTGGCTATCAGATAGTTTTCAGCAAGTTGTGTATGATAAGCAATATCCTGGAAAAGGAAAGATGGTGTTTTAGAACTATTGCTGTTTATGTTAATAATACTAGTGAAGGTTTGAATGGGGATATTCAGTTGTTTGCAAATGCAGCTTTACAAGAAGACTTGAATAGACAGTGAATGGACACCCCAGTTTAATGTTGCAAAGTGTTGGGTTTTAAAACTTGGAAAACAAAGACAGAATATTTATAGTATATACCTTGTGATGATATATTGGAGGAGGTAGGGGAAATAAAGGATCTAGAGGTGATGGTTGATTGGGATCAAAAATTTAAAGGACACATTGCTAAACTTGTGAGGATAACACAAATTCTGCCAAAGATGTGGAGGACACTGATTTATAAAAGAAAATTCTGGTTCATTGTACAAGGCCTTGATTAGGTCATATATGAACTACTGTGCACAGATTTGGTCGCCTAGTTTTCAAAAGGATGAAGAGAAACAAATCAATAAGATGTTAGTCTTCATCTCTCAAGCTTGCCAAAGTTGGTGTATTCTACATGACAGCTAACAGAAAATATTTCTTAAATTTTAACATTTATTTGCATATGTTCTCCAGTTGAATTTACAGAGCATGTGAGAACACTTTTGAGCTTCTTCTGGAAATGTGGAATCCTGCTCATCTGCATAATGGATCAACTAACTATGAAATCAGAAAACAGGCCTAGAAAAACAAGTTCTTCTAGTGACTGACTAAAATCAAAGCTATAATATAATGGTCTTTCTTTTGTGCCATGAAAGTTGCCATAAGACAATGTGGGCTTCCCTTGGGAATATGCCCTCCATTGCAATCTGTCAAATAACTAGTAATTTTATGTTAAGGACAAATTAAATGTAGAAGAATAAACATTTCTAAACATTAATTGTCATATACATATGTTTCCTTATTCCAGTAAAATAAGAATCAACACTAAACCAACTGGAATATTTTTTGCCTCCAAAACATTAGAACATTTATGACAATGTACATGATTAGAACATCACAGCAAATTTGTGACAAATATTTTAGTACAACATTCTAGTCTCAACATACACTGCTTGGAAAGAAGGCAATGGACACCACAGTGTGAGGAACAAACAGCCATGTCGATCACCTTAATAAGATGTATGACCTTCTTTTGCTTCAGCAATCCTATGGGACATACTTTCCATAAGAGTACAACAGTGATCAATGGGAATTTTGGACAATTCTTCCTGTAAGCATGTAATGAGGTCCTGAACTGTTGTAGGGTGGAAGTCTCTTGACCTCATCTAACACTAGTTCATCCCACAGATGGTCAAATAGGGCCTCTGTGGAGGCCAGTCAAGTGTGGTGACATTGATGTCCACAAACCACACAGTTACAGCAGCCTTATGACACGGTGTATTGTCTTGCTGAAAGAGACAATGATCAGTTCTATAGAAATGTCAGAAAGTAGGAAGCAATGCATTGTCTAGAATGTTCAGATACCTCTTGGAGTTCCATGTTAGTGGCATCTCAGAGGTCCAAGGCCAAACCAGGAAAAACAGGACCATACCATCACACTGCCACCTCCAAATTTCATAGTTGGAGTTATGCACTGTGGTAAGAGATGTTCACTGAACTACCCCCCCATCATCTGCTCGGAAAAGGGTGTTGCATGACTCATCGCTCCATAACATAGCTTATCAAGCTTCCACGATCCATTTGTACATGCTCTTTGCACCACTGAAGGCGACACTGCATGTTTGCTGAGGCTTGTATATTGCAGTCCTACCATGGAAACCCATGTTGTGAGCTTCAGTTCTGAATGTGTTTGTGCTGATTCGTGTTCCAGTCGATGCCCAGAACTCCACATTCAACATATTGACCGATGAATTGCGGTTTTTACATATCATCTTTCGTAGCACTCAATGGGAATGTTCATTGAGTGTGGTGGGTCATCCACCATGGTAGCACTTGCAGTCAACTCCCTGCACTTCCATCTCAGTATGGTATCACTGACTGCTGACCTGGGATGGCCCAATTTGTCAACATTTGCTGAATACATAAGCCTGCAACATGGCATCCTATCACAACATCTCTTCAAACTCCATCAGTTCTGTTCTTGCAGTTATTTCACCCTAACACAGGAGGAACAAAAGATACATTGACTTGGAAGTATAATATCTCTCTCTCTCTCTAACTTTTACTGAATACAAACACATGACTCATTACATGGCAAGATGCATCTTGCTCATTGTGGTGTCTGTTGACTTCTTTTCAAGCAGTGTACCTTCCTAATAGTAGTTACTAAGGGAAATGTTATAAATTAAAGATGCAAAGAAATTATATTCTTGGTTTCATCCTTTATCGAAGTGTAAGCAAACAAAGTTTGAGCATGAAGTAACTTCATGACAGGGCAACTCATATATAGAGGCTAATGACTTCATATCAATTGCCTTAGTATTCCATAATGCAACACACACATCCTTATAGACATGTATAATGCTATTCATTATGGGAAGGGCCACCACCCAGACTAGTTTTGACCTTTGAGGTTTCATCAGTGGGAGCCAGACCCAGAAGTGATACCAATGTTAAAGTAATGCAGAAGTCATATTTTCATATACAAGAGTAGTCAAAAGGTATCATACCTTATTATTATAATACTCTCGATTAGAGATAGATGTTGCAAGTTTTTCCATTTGGTTTCATCCTTTATCTAAGTGCAAGTACTTCAACCTTGGTATTATTTCTGGGTATGGCTCCTGCTGATGACACCTCAATAAAGGTTGAAATTGGTTGTTCTGGGTAGCAGCCTTTCCCATAATGCTATGCACTATGGGAAACTACGGCAACTGATGTGAAGTCATTAGACTCTATATAAGAGATTCCCTGTCATGAAGCATGCACCAACTTTGTTTGCTTACACTTGGATAAAGGATGAAAACAAGTATATAATTTCTTGGGTGTTTTAATTTATAATATAATCAAGTAAAAAAACTTTTAACATAAGGGAAATGTTGGGTCTTATTAATCATAAGTTAATATATTCATTACAGGTATTCTGTTAATACACATTATATGTTTGTAATTTCATGTAAGCACTGAGTTACTATCTAAATGGGCTACCAGGGGATGTCTCAACTTAGTTTAGTGACCTCTGATTTACCAAATAAAGCTGTGTTCTCTTTTTCAACATACTGGCGAAAGAATCATGCGTGCAAATGCTGAAATCACTTTTATTAATGGCCTGGTACATTTTCTGTCAAGATTGACATTTTATGTGATTAATAAACAACTGACGCTTCAATTCTTTTTATAATTTTGTTCATTCTAGAAAACTATGAAAAACCTGTTGCAAGATATGCACGTTACTTCTTTTCACCAAGGCATACTAAATAAAGAGAGTATGCTATTAAATATAGATGATGTACTTTTACATGCATCTAGATATATTACATATGCCTAAGCACATGGAAAAGAGAATCTTCATCATGGTAATTTCTTCTCAGATGTTTTCTGGATAAATTTGTTTTCTCACTTTCTTTCCCTCCCAAACTTGAATATTTTACTATATATTAATATTGTTTAGCAAACTGTGATGAATAAGCAAATATCATCATTACTATTAATTTTATTTTTCAATTAAACTAAGTTTCTTGACTAAAGAGACTTTTCTTATAAAAAAAATAATTTGTCCCTTAAATACAACAATCACATCAAAGCAAGATTTTGCTGTGTTGAAGATGGAGGAGTAGCCAATTCTTTATTAAATGAAAATATTAAAAAATACAGAACAAGGGAAAAAATGAAAAGAAAATTCTAAATGTCACTATTATGTGAAAACAAACTAATAAATGTGATGTTCTTATTGTAAGACTACTACTACAAGCATTTACCTGTCTCCCAAATGAAGTTCCTGTATGCCAGTATCATTATGCTCAACTTCTACATGTCCATTCACTATTACAGACCAAGAATCAAGCTCTTCACCATCATTCATGACGATAGTACCAGCTTTTTCTACAACTGCAAACACCATAACAGCACAAAGCACCCTTCTAATTGCAAGAGTCATATTTGCAAATGCCTAAAATAACACATGCATATTAGATAGAATATACTTTCATCATTTTATTTCAATCATAAAACAAATTTTTTAAAAATCATTTCAATTATATAAATATTAATAGATAAGTAAAGCATATACATAATTTCAAATCATAGTAAACACATGTTAATCATATCATCATGACTACTCCAGGCAGTCCAAGACCTCATCAAGGATTAAACACATTTATGCCAGGCATCATACAAATTATATTGTTCAGTTCTTGTCCATGGCGATGGGACACAAAAAAAAAAAACTGTCTTGTACTTCTGGTTTACCATCTGTTGAGTATATGACAAATCATGTGCTTTCTAGAGAAACCTAGAGAAAATTCTACCAAAAAAGTTTGAAATTTATAATATCATATATACTGATGAATATGTAAATATGTGCTACCCAGAGCAGGAGACATGTTATGAAGTCAAGTGAACTACCACCAGATATGTGACACTAGAGAAATATAACCTGGCATTAAGGTGTTCACCGAAGATGCACCCTCAGCACCTATAGAACTGACAGACTAATGTCAGTCATTTCTATAGACTCGCTACATGCTACAAGAAACTGGACCTCACATGCTTCCTAATCACACTGTTACTCAGCTTCTAGGAATGAGCCTGAGTTCTACTCCCATCTACCATAAACTACAAACTTCATTTGTATATATGCTGTGAAGATCCCCTTACCAACAACTTGCATGTTTTTTTTTCTGTATATAACTCTATTCCATCTATTCCTAAATTTGAAAACAACATTCTTTCAATCTATCCTCATATGTATAGCATTCCATGGGCTGTTTTATCATCTTGGTGATGGATCTCTTTTTTATCCAAATCCAGATGACCATATCATGCAGAGGAGTCCAGATATGGTCTTATCAAAGCCATGTAAAGTGGGGGAATAACTTCATTTTCCTTGCAAGTTAGTGTTCTTTTCAACATTGTAGTTGTCCAATGTGATAAGCATTTTAGCAATGTGGCCCTCAACTTTTCTCTGTTCATTGTAACTCCCAAGTCTCTGGCTTCATTGATTACTTGCAACAAATTCCCATTCATATAATATTCTGCTTACAATGTCCTACATCCTAAATGCATAATTTTGCACTCAGAAACACTAAACAGATGTTCTAACATTTTTCCACAGAATTAGTGTTGTTCAATTCACCTGCAGAGATTCTGGTATCAGATGTCCCATATCATTTGCACCAACTTATGAGGGTGTTACACTCTAGACCAGGGAGTTCACACTAAGCCAGCATAGCCCCAGGGGCATTTAGTTTGTTACAGTGATTGGGGTAGAATTTAGGTAAATAAAATTAAACCTGCCATATATGTTTGAAGAATACTTTTTACATTTCTCTGTTATAATTTTTCCTTTCTATTTTTTGCACTTCATTCTATGCACAAACATACTTAAAATAAGAGGAATTCATAATTGGATACATAAATTTTTTGTGATGTAACAATATTTTAAAGATATATTTTTGTAGTCACTAGTTGTAGTTATGGTATAATTAAATTTATAGTATTTAAAAGTCACTTTTGAAAGGGATGCCAAGTCCAACAGGGCTGACAATAACTATGCTAAACTGTCCTCAATATCATTAACAACAATAGCTCGAATACACTGCTGGACACCCTTCTTCTCTGAGACTTGGCCTACATACATTACTTTCTGATGCCTGTCAGTCAGCCATTCTATCTATGTCACAAGTCAAATTTTGTATACTTATCAAACTTATTAGTTGTGTTACTCACACTACAACTACCATCAGAAATTTCTCCTCTAGTTAGACTTGATTTCTCTGCAATCATTAGCAATATTTTTCTACCCTTCCTGAGAATACTAAACTCATAACATTCTATTTCTGTAACAATATTCTCCTGTATTAGCCAGTTCACTAATGTCAATATATTTTGGTCTAGCTACTTCTATCAATGTGTGTGTGTGCGCGTGCGCGCGCGCGCGTGCATGTTTATTAAAATATTTCATTTCCCTTACAACATACATATAACATAGGTGTGCATAAATTTATCCTTTCCTTGAATGCATAAATTTAATTGTAATGGTTTTGAGCCATTTTAAAAGCTGTGAGTCATACCCACAAAAATCTATATAAAATATATTACATACATAAGTATAATCTGATTAAATTATTATTTTCTATCACATTCTTATGTTTCTATATGATCTCTCTCCTTTAAGAACAGTAGAAGGGCTGATTGACTGCACTGGATAACCAGTTCTGTGGTGAAGATATCTTGTCAAGTGAATTATACTTGACAAGATATCTTGCAATGTTATCTTGCTGAATAAATAATTTGGTTTACCATGATTTCAATAAAAAAAAACTTTATTAATTAATATACTTGTGAAGTACTTGACAAAGCCATAAAATTTCCAGCATTGTATTGCACACTTTTTTCCCTACCATTTCATATTACCCTATCTCACATGCTCTCAATACACTAACCCTTATAATGATGACTGTATTCTACTCACATCACCTGCCATGCCAGGTCATTAGATCCTCTATGTGAAATTCAGCCCACAGTCAACATTATATATGTTTCTGTTTAATCAAAACATGATTCTGATACACTCTCACACCACTGACTCCTTTTTTACACATAATACTTACACTTGCCAGAGAATCATTATTATTATTATTACGTAACACCTCCAGGGAGTCCAAGGACTCATCGAGGGAGGGCAACTACTCTGCAACACTCCGTCTCCACCAATCGCAACTACCTTCATCATCTACACCAATACCATCTACCGCCGACCACCAGCACTAGTATTTTCGCAGACAATTACAAACATCCATGCCATGGTGAGATTCGAACCTGCAGCCTTTTGGCTAGAGAGTGGATATGCTAACCACTCGGCCAACCAGGCCGGTGACCAATACATTTCCAATTTAAAGAAACTCATATGAATATAAGCAATTCTTCTCTTTGAAATTATGGCTAAAGTAAAAAGCATTTAGACAAGTCAAATATTAAACACAAATGACTTTATATGAGAATATTTGAATGATACTCAAACAATACATAATTTACTTTTTTTTTTATACTGGAGACAAATGTATAGGTACCATAATTAAATAAAATAATCTTTAGTGTGTTCACTTTTTTAATACAAAAAACTATATCTAAAAGTTTAAAATTAAAAACTTTTGGTTAGGGTTATTTATAAATTTATTTTTATGTCAACTGTAAAAGCGTGGAAACCTATGGTTAATTTAATGCCATGCTGAGTATTAGTTAACTACTAATACAAAACAATATATAAAATTGTACACAAAATTATTAATTATGCACTTACTGGAAGATGTTGCATGAATTCCAAAAGAACTTCTATATCATCTTCTGTTCTCTCACATGGATCTTTTTCTAGGCATTCTCTAACTGTATCTCGAACTGTAAGATTCTGTATAAATTTTAAAGTGAGTAATAATAGGCCTTGAAGAAACTATACATATACAAAAGATTGACTACAAAATTAAACACCATCACAATGTAGTGCTAATTTATAATCGAGTATATAATATAATTGATATAAATGGAGAGATGTGAAATAATTCCAAAAGATTTTTTGAAAAAGAATAAAATTTGTGACTTCTGTTTTATGAAATCATATTTTAAAGAATGGCACATAAAAAGTTTTCCTGTTGAAATTAAAAACCCTTCAGGACAAAATCAAGTTATTTGAGTCTATGATCCATTCAAGTTATTTCACAGACAAAGCATATTTTAACTAATAGAATAATAGCTATGGATTCCCATAGTTATTCTTCTATGGGAATCTTACTTCCCATTTGCAAAACCATTTCATTGTTTTTAAACTGTTTTAAACCACCTGAACAAAAATCTTGCAATCAGCTCCCTGAAGCCAACTGATATTGCTCTGTCATTTCAATATGAACTGTTTTCTTATTCCATATTAATAGTCAATATAACTTCTATAATTAGATTTACTATTGAAAAAGTTTCCTATTACCAGAGTAAATTTAAGGCAATAGATGATTGTACTTTCTCAAATCCGAGGAAATCTTGATCAGACAGAAAACCTGGATTGTTCCATAATTTCAAATAACAGAGGTGTCTGGACAATAAGTAGATAGTGTAGGTAACCCAATCTGAGCACAATATAAAGTATTGGTCAGGCCAATGAATGCCACTAAGAAGGGGGGTGAGGGCTAGATTTTTCTCTGATAGGGTGGTATGTGAATGGAATGGATTGCCATTGGATGTTGTGAGTGTGTGGCCTCCCTTGATGAGTGCCTGACTCCTTGGCGGTCTACCTTAATAATAATAATAGTAAATAATAATTGAATTAACTGGATAATAGATGGGAACTAAAGTTAAAAATAATAAACTACTATACACCTGTTACCTCTTTACTAAAGTAGCATCCATGCGATGTTTAACATCCTTGCACTCTAGGTAGGAACAGAGAGGACACTCTTTTTCTTCTATCCACCAACCTTGGCAAACCATATTCCCTCAAACACTCTTCATAACCAACACTCCAGAGTCCCAATATCACTTTAGTCATTTGTCTTTGGACCCTCTCTGGTGTTTCCACATCACAATGAAAACTACACTATCTACCAATAATTGTCTAAACACTTTACCAATTTACAACTGATACCAGCAGGCAAACCCTAATATTAGGTATGTTTACCTTGGTTTTGATCACCTCCTGCACCCTTTGAGGGAGGCTTTCCACCAACGTCATGGAATTTGTCTCCCTTCCTCCATGAAGGCAGCACAGAGTTCAGCGACAGATCGAGGACGTGCTGCTCCAGATGTCAGTCACTGCTGAAATTCATCCCACATGTGTTTGATGGGGGTTAAGGTCAGGACTCCGCACAGGCTAGGGCAGTGATTTAATACCCATCTCTTCATACCATTCCATAACAGCTTCAGCTTTGTGGCATGGTGACTGTCATCTTGATTGTAACACAGGTCCATTCCCTAAAAGCTCCACAGTGTAGACAGCACCTGATTATCCAGAATATCATGGTACTGAGCTGACTTCGTGGAACCATGACAACAACCAGTGCTCCCACTCCAAACCAGCTGAATGCACCCCACACCATTACTCCTCCACCACCAAACTTTACTGTGGAAACAAGCATTTCCCAGGCTGCCTCCACACCCTGCCATCAGACTGGAAACAGGTGAAACCTTGATTCATTGCTCCCGAGTACCATTTTCCACTGGTCAGTTGTCCATTCACACGCTCTTTGCACCAGGCTAGACAAGCTGCCTTGCTTGTTGTTGTGATGTTTGGCTTGTGTGCTGCTGCTCTTCCTAGGAAGCCAGTAAATGGAGTTCTTTTTGTATAATATTAGTACTCACCATGGTGTTACTGACACTCTGGAACTCATCACGGATAGTACATGCCACCCGTTTTAAAACCATCCTATCCCTGTCAGTCATTCACAGTGGTCGGCCTGCGTGTTTTCCTGCACTAGTGATGCCAGAACACCTCAATTGGTTGATCGTATTGCCAACTGTTGATTTTGGATGCTCCAGTTGAATGCCAATGATGGCATACATGAACATGCTACTAATGTGACAGCCCACAATGTTACCTCACTTGAAGTCACTGAGTTTACATCGTGTTGGAATACCACCTGTATTCAATGCTATGATGAAATACTGCTTCCTACTATCTGTACAATGGTTTTTATGTTATTAACAAACCTGGATTGTTCCATAACTTCAAATAATAGGGGTGTCCGGACAATAATGCCTCCGTAGCGCAATTGGAAGAACGACGGTACATTGCGCCCCTCGATTGGAATAAGCCTAAGTTCGATTCGTGTCACGACGGGAGGAATCTTTATCTGGACGATTTCAATCGAAGGTGAGTCAGCCGATCTCATAAAAAGAGGTAACATGGTTTTTTCTCTTGGAAACTCGGGTTTTTCATCCCGCATACAGACAAATCAGCTCTTCAGAACACACGCAATTTACAGACAAAAAATACTAGTTGTGGTGGTGGTGAAGGTAGGCGGTAGATGGCGTTGATGGAGATGATTCGCAGTAGAGGTTCGGTGTAATGGTTGAGACAGCTGTAGGTGTCCTCCAGCAATGAGTCTTTGGACTCCTTGGAGATATCAGGAATAATAATAGAAGTAGATAGTGTAGGTAACCCAATCTGAGCACAATATAAGGTATAGGTTATTTTATTTATTTATTTATTTTTTTTTTTATGTTGGGCCCATATACAGGAGGTTGGCTGGTCAACCTATAGTACGTTAGTACCGTATATGGGTGATGGGTTGTGAAAGGAAAAACTTGTTTACATTTGATTTGAACGCCTGTATATTGTATTCCTTGGGAAATACGTCAAGGGGAAGACCGTTCCACAGTACTGCAGTAGCAGGGATGAATGAGGAGGAGAAGAAGAAACTTGTTCTGTGGGTTTCGAGGTGTACTGTAGAAGGATGTTGGGCGGCAGCTGTACGTGTTCCAATGGGCTTGGTACAGGGTTGGGGAATTATTCATGCTGTTTCAGATGAACTTTTCCCATGAAAGTATTTATAGAATATACAGATTGCAGAGACCAAGTGTCTATGTGAAAGTGGGGGGAGAGAGTTGGTGAGGGATGGGTCATTTATTAGTCTAATTGCTCTCCTCTGTATTGAGTCAAGCATTTTGAGGGAGCTTTTTGGAGCCCCAGTCCAGATGTGAGAGCAGTATTCGAGAGCTGGGAGGATTTGTGACTTGTATAGTGTTAACAGCTGTTTAGAGGTGAAGTAGCATTTTGAGCGAAAGAGAAAACCTAGTTTTTTGGAAGCTGAGGATGCAATGGTTGTGATGTGTTTATGCCAGGAGAGGCTTGATGTCAAGGTAATTCCGAGAAGAGAAATTTCGTCTTGTCTGTGAATTTGAGTGTTATCAAAAACAATGCTGGGGGAAAATGGTTCTTTTTTGTGAGAAATAAGACAGAACTGAGTTTTACTAGTGTTAAAGTTGACAAGGTTGTCTGAGCCCCATCGACTGATGGCTTGGAGGTCGGAATTAAGAGCAATGGTGGTTGATATTCTGTGGGTTGAAGTGAGTTGTGTAGGGTAGGGTTTGTCAAATGAAAGGGAGGAGGAATGCAGTGTGCTGTCATCTACAAAACTGTGTATTGGGTTAGAGGTCAACTGAAGTAGGTCATTGATATATAGAAGGAAGAGGGTCGGTGAGAGAACTGAGCCTTGAGGGACCCCGGCATTAGTTGGATGGTGAGAGGATAGGGAGGCGTCTACCGTGACACATAGTGTGTGTCCAGACAGGATGCTGGCAATCCATCTGCAGAAGTCCTGAGGCAGTCCAAATGATGGCAGTTTGCTTAGTAAGCCTTTGTGCCAGACTCGGTCAAAGGCTTTGGAGATATCAAGTGCAACTACTTGGGATTTGCTGAATTTCTCCATAGCACTTGTCCAGTGATGGGTGATGTATGAGAGTAGATCTCCTCTTGGTGGTCGCTTAATAGCCGGGTACCTTCAAGGTAGATTAGGATTTGAGAGTTGATGATTTTCTCCATTACTTTAGATAAGACTGAAGTGAGTGAGATAGGGCAGTAGTTAGATGGCAGTGATTTGTCACCCTTTTTAGGAATGGGTTGAATATAGGCCAGTTTCCATATAGGATAGGAGTTGGTTCATATGCACAGACATTCAGAATAATTGGAAGAATTCCGTCTCGGCCAGGAGACTTTTTTGTGTCTAATTTAGACAGCAGGTTTGTGATGTCTTTTTGGCAAAAGGATATAAGGGGCATTGTATGTTGGGCAGTTGGAATGACTGGAGGGCATTTGCCATTGTCAGTTATGTGTGCATTGGAGGCAAAGTGTGATGCCAGGAGGTTAGCTTTTTCTATGGGTGATATTGCAAATGAGCCATCTGGGAATGATAGAGGTGGGAATAGTGTAAGGCAAAAGTTACGGCTAATTGCCTTGGCAAGGGACCAAAAGGCACAGCTTCCGTTTGGACAGGCTGCAAGCTTCCTGCTTTTTGCCCATTCAAAATCTGTTTAGGAAGTATTGATAGTTTTCTTGCATTTGTTTCGGGCTTCAGTGTAAGCATTGAATGAGGATGGGGTTCTTGATTTGAGCCAGTTGTGGTATGCCTGATTTTTCATCTGTACTGCCTTGGCACATTTTTTGGAGAACCAGGGTTTAGTTAGGGGATGGCAGGTCTGAGTAGTGTGGGGAATATACGCTTTCATGCCAGCGAGAATCACTTTGATGATGCCTTTGGTGCATATGTCTGGACTGGAAGACCGGAAACAATAGTCTAACCATGGGAATGAAGCATAGTGGGACAGTCTCAGAGACTGTCCCAATTGGCACTATTATAATGCCAAACTGCTCTTGTGTAGGCGTTGTTGCATGGGGGAAGAGATAGGCACTAAGTTGTGGTCAGAATTTCCCAGGGGACTTACTACATTCACTGCATATTTGGAGGGGTCATCAGTAAGGAAGAGGTCTAGGGTATTTGGGGAGTGGTTTGGGTTATCTGGTATTCTGGTCGATTTTTGAACAATTTGCATGAGGTCATTAGTGACTGCAAATGTTTCAGCATCTCTGCCTGCAGGATCTGTATGACTGGAAGAGGAAAGTCAATTGGTGTTATGGACATTGAAATCACCCAGGAGGATAATTTTGCTGTTTGGGGAGTGGGTTTATTATTTTTTACTTTAGTTCCTATCTATTATCCAGTTAATTCAATTATTATTTACTATTATTAAGAGAGACCTCCAGGGAGTCTGGGACTCATCAAGGAAGGCCACATACTGCACACACTCACAACTTCCAATGACATTCCATTCCAATCACACACCAGCCTATGAGAGAAAAATCTAGCCCTCACCCCTTCTTAGTGGCATTTATTCTCAGCTTCCAAGGATACCAGTCTTGTCCTTTCCCCACACTCCATAAAATTGAAAAGTTCCATCAACTGAAATCCTGTATGACTCTTTCAGAAGTTTGTAAGTCTCAATCATATCACCTCTCTCTTTCAACTGTTTGCTAGTGTCTGCAGTCTACAAATTCTCAATATGTCTTCGTAATCAGTATTCCACAATCCTGATATCATTTTTAGCACTCTCCTTTTCACTCTCTCCACTATATCAGAATCACAACAGAAACTAGGAGGCCAGACCTGCGCACAATAGTCCAAGTGAGGTCTTATCAAGGCCTTGTAAAGAGGCACAATGACATCCTTATCTTTACATGTGAACATTCGTTTCAGCATTGCAATTATCTTTTGAGTTGTATTCGCAATCTTTGCTACATGGCCTCTGAACTTTAACTTTGAATCTGCTAACACTCCAAGATCCCTAGCCTCATCAGTTTCTTCTAGCATAACATAATCCCACCAATATAATATAACATTGGATATCTAATCATGCCAAAGTGAATGACTTTACATTTACTGACATTGAACTGACATCTAGTTTCCCATGCCCATAATTCCAGCCTATTCAAATCATCCTGCAAGTACTGCATATCACAGCAGCAGAATATCATATCACATGCAAGTTCTAAAGGAAGTAGATTCTAAATAATTCATTGGTTCTGTTCATAACACTATTCAGATTGTAATGCACTTATTTTACATTATCAGGATTACATAACAGGTCTATGCTACTGCAATCCCAATGTAGAAACTAGCTAAGAAAACCTATCACAGCAAATTTTTTTTTGATAGTATCTGTGTTTTGTAAATTGCAATCAAAATACTTCTAATCTCAATTCTCATTAAAATTAAAATTCAAATCATTGACATTCAATTACTCCTGTTTTACTCCTACAATCTTTTACAAATACACCATGCACATATAAGGGAAATTACATGAATAACTGATTTATTTCAAAACTTTGATCTGGGACTTTGCTGTTAGTTTGCCTCTGATATACACATTAATTTGAAGCTTAATTCTACCTCTGATACTGACATTCAATTATTCTGAATTCCTTTCCAGTATAAAGACAATCAGATGTCATGGTACAAGATACACTATATATTATTACAAGACTGGTTAGGTATTTAAGCAAACTTGGTGGCCAACCCACAAGTAATAGTATATTATAGCTTTGTCATTTGTAAATGGAATTACTACAAAAAAATTTCCAAAAACTTACATCTAATGCTTCTACTAATTCCTCTTCCTCATCAGAGTCAACAACACTCTCAATCAGTCCTGATAAATCTACTTCTTGATCTTCAAGTGATGACTGAACAGACTGCATCGTGTCAGATCCTGAATAAGCTGATGAAGTGTCACTGCTGTGAGAACTGCGATTGGACTTAAGCAGTGCCTCCCCACGGTGCAGCATGGTTTGAAATTCAAGTGGCAGCTGGATAAAAGAGTAAATTTAATAAACAATAAAATTATACTATTTTATGATTGATACTTTAGTAATAACATGAAGAAGCTGAACTAAATAAGTTTAAAACTATTAAGATGTCACTATTAAAAAAAATTATACTCTTGAGCTACCCTAGATCAGTGATGGCAAACCTTTTTACCCAGGTGTGTCAAACATCTTTTTTTTTTTTTTTTTTTTTTTTTTAATATTGACGTTGTTGATGTGCCACTTGCATACATGCATTATAAATTTAACTACATAATCATAGATGGTGACTTATACATATCATATTATTCAATTAATTTAATAAAGTGAAATTACAAACTTACATTACATTTAATGACTTTTCTGTTGCTGAATACTGGTAGAAAGTTGCTTTATAGAAGGGCTATAGTGTGTATATTTTAATGCTACACAGGCAGCGCTCAAATCATTGCTCAATCTATTTCTCCCTTTCGATTTGATATTATTTAAGGCAGAAAAATAGAGTTTCACAAGAGTAATTAGAAGAGAAAATTGTTAGAAGAGCTTTAAGAGCATGAAAGTTTTCGGGAAGGCTATTCCATACGCTTAGAATTTCACAGTCTGAATTTTTACACGAGGTATCATGCAGATGTTCCTGCTCAAGTTCTTCTAATTCATTTCTAAGAGCAATAAACTTTCTTTTCCAGATAGGATTACACTGGAAGTCGGCTAGTTGCATTTCTAGATCTTTTAAATCCAACCACTCAAAGCCATCTAATTTAAGATCCATGAATTATGTTTCATAAGATTACTTTATGAATTGGATTGTTTGTTCCAACATTCGAAATTGCTCAAATCTAGAAGAAAACTGCTCAGTTACTGACTTTAGAACTTTGATAGATTTGGTGGATATGTTCACGATTTTTGCAGCTGGTTTCATTAAAAAAAAATTTTCGCTCTTGGGAAATACTTAAAATTGTTACTTTCTAAATCACATTGAAATATTTTGAGTTTATTCTCAAAGGCCTTGATCGTGCCAAACATAACATTGACAGATTTTCCGAAACCTTGCAATTGTATATTAAGTTCATTCAGGTGCAAAGAAAAATCTGTGAAAAATATCAGCTTACTGAGCCAAGCAGAATTGTTCAACTGAGAAAATTTGTGCTCCATGCCCTTCGCATTTAAATATAATTTCATTTCATTTAAACATTCAACAAACGTTCAAGTACTCGGCCACGACTCAACCATCGAATATTATTGTAAATTAATAGATCATAAATTAATGTAAATTTAAGAGCATGAAAGTTTTCGGGAAGGCTATTCCACATGCTTAGAATTTCACAGTCTGAATTTTTACACGAGGTATCATGCAGACGTTCCTGCTCAAGTTCCTCTAATTCATTTCTAAGAGCAATATATCAATAGATCATTCTACACTGATTCAACTTCGCTTAAAAGTGAATTAAATTCTCGTTTGTTTAAAGCCCTGGCAGCAATAAAATTAGATACCTTTGTCACAATTCTCATCACATCATCCAAATCCTTTAAGCTTGATTCCGCACACAGTGTCTCCTGATGTATAATAATGGAAACAAACCAGGGAATGACCAACATATTCTGTAAATTGTTTGATAAAACCGACATTACGGCCAACCATATTAGGCACGCCATCAGTTGTAATCGAAAATATTTTCGATTACAACTGATGATAAATCTACCTGTTTCTCACTGAACACTTTAACAACACAGTTGCATGTCTTTACCTGTCATGTTTTGAGGTAAATTTTCTAATTTTATCAATTCCTCGTGCATAAAATCACCGTGAACATACCTTGCAATAATAGCCAATCGAGCTGATGACGTAATATCTGTAGTTTCGTTGAGACAAATGGAAAAACAATGGCATGAATTTAAGTCTTGTTGTATTTGATTTTCTATACTAGCATTCATTGATATAACTCTGTCTTTAATAGTATTCCTACTTAATGGTAACTCTTACATGCGCTTTACAATAGCTTCCTTATTATGAAAGTCCTCAAATAAAAATAGTGCACACTTTACGAAAGCTTCTTTAATATAATCACCATCACTAAGTGGTTTCCCATATTCAACAATAGTGTGTGAAATACCGTAACTTGCAGCTACTAAATTTGAAGGTCCTGAAACAAATTTAATTAAAGTCCCTGATTGTGATTCTGCCAGTTTAGATGTTGTGATATGTATTCTTTGCGTTCTTCAAAAGTTTTTTCTAGGAGCCATTTGTGCTTAGTTTCAAAATGTCTTCTTACATTCCAAGTTCTACTCACAGATAGCTCCCCACACAATTTACAGAGAACTTTATCGCCTCTATCAATAACACCATATTGTTCAGTCAAGGCATCTTGGAAATTTCTTCCACTTCCTTTCTGTGATAATTTTAGTTTTTTATTATGCTAGCTGCCATTGTAAAAGGGTTCACAAATTAAAAAAGAGCACAATTATATACAGCGGTAATTAAACAGTAATAATTAATAAGAAATAACAATTACTGGAAATGAATTATACACCAGCAACTCAAATTACTTAAGTGGCAAACCATGCAAGACTACCACTACTTCTTTCAGCAGGGTTGCCAGATTTATTACCGGTACGTTCGTAGCAACCTTCTTACGTTTTAATCTCAATCATGCTACTAAATAGCAGCTATTTAGTAGGTTTTATTGCAATGTCATCGTAAGTTGTTACTATTTGCATTATTTAACAAAATTTACTGAATTTATTGCAACTATAAAAATGTTTTCATTATTTACTCAGATAAATTCAATATTTAATGCTGCGAATTATATTTTCTGTTAAAGCGGTTTTAAATATGCTTATATTTAAAACCACTTTAACAAGAACTTGTATTACTCAGTCGAGAGACTTGGAATGCATGCATGAACGAATTTCACACAGAAGTCAAATGAAAACTTTAAGTTTATAATATGTAAAGCACGTATTCATAAGTTAGTATCATATAATATTAATAATAATTTTTTATAAGTTTTTATAATATTATATGACTATGCAGAAATTATAATGATTAAGAAAGAAAACATAAACTTAAAACGCTTGTTGTTTATAGGCTAGTTACAAAATAAAATAGAAATAAGCTAACTACAAAATATAATTCTTTCAATGAACCGAAACCTACTTTTGCCTTAACTGAGAGCGATTTTACACGATTTATCGCAGTTTTTTCATCAGAATACCAATATCTTTCAACATCCAAGGTGTGTCACCTGAAACCCTCAAGTGTGTCAGTGCTGACACGCATGTCACAGGTTCGCCATCACTGTCCTAGATCAACAGTATAATATGCATGATTACGCAAAGAACAACTTTGTGACTTTATTTATTTATTTTTTTTTTTTTTACAGTAGAGAGCAAGTGATGGTCTGTTTGGCTGGGTGTGGTAGGTCCTTGTTCTTGACCTAATAAGCTATGGATAATAAATCTCACTAAGCAACTGAAGTACTGAAAGAAAACAACTTGGTGCAACTCAGGGATATGGAAAACAAATCCTATATAGAGAAATTTGAGTCTGGAAGGCAATCATCAACTGACGTGATACTACCACCCACTTATCAAGGGATAGAAGTGCTTGAAAAAAAGTTCTGCATTTTATCTCTAGAATGATATTCCTAGATTACTTAACCCTCAGCTCATCTACAGTACTTAAAAGTGCTGTAGGCTATCACACTTTTGAATGGTGCAACTGAAAAAGTTTCACCATAAGTTTCCCTAAGCAATGAGTGTAATGAAAACAAAGCATTTCTTTCCAAGTCCTCCAATAAATATATATTACCTAACATTATCAGTACAACCTTTTCATGCAAAAGGTTGAATTTTAAATGAAACATGATTGGGAACTGTCATCCAAAAAGCAGGGAAAGAGCATGTATCTACAGAAAACAGAGAAAATAAAAACATTGGATTGATTAAAAAGTTTATTATAAGTGGTCAAAATGTCCAATACAGTCTCTAACCCTTTAATTATCAGAATGCAAATTCTGAGAAAAGCTAGAATAATATAGTTAGTGAAAAAAGATAATGAGACTCGTTCAAAACGTAAAATACAAATCAGAAAAATTTTCTTGCTCATCTTCCTCAAAACAAGCTCTAGGGAATGAATACACTTGTTACAAATTCACATAAACTTTGGAATACCTCAGAAACCCATCTGTGATGGTATTTAATTCTACAACCACATTCTTCTTAAAGTTAAGCACTATCAAATCATTATCCTATAAGTCTGATGGAGCAAACATGGAAAGTAAGAAGGATCTTTATGTACTGCAACCTATTGGTGAGCCAGAAACATCAGTACATGGATTGCTGAGTGAGACTTTGCCTGCATGCAATTGCTACCAACTAGCTGTTCCCAAACTGGCTATATACACTCGATTCTTGCCAAACATATCAATATCTTAAGTAATATTTCCAAATAGTCCTTCCTTGAGGAACAAATCCTTATGGATTATCTCTCTGCGAATGAAGAATGCAATCAGCATAGTTGCAATACAGTTTCTAGAAACAATTTTTTTTTGGTCTTGATGAGCTTGATGATTGATATTTGGTCTCAGGATTATGCTTGAAGCAACAATTCTTGGTTCAATAAAAAAGGCTGTTAAGGAAACCATGATTCACTATCAGGGGTTGCTTAAAGGTCAAACTACATAACTGGAAGAAGAATTCCATTTAGCCTGTAAGAAATTAAGAGAAATGACCAAAAATTTTAATCAAAGCCTTAACTTCTTATGGTGAAGTCAAATGTATGCTGTACTGCCTTAATTTACAAGAAAATTATAACAAAATGTCATGTTGATTATGGCATCGCCTGGTTAAATAAGATTCCTGCTGTTTACCCTGATGTAAGAAGTATCAAGATTAAACAAGTGGAACTAGAAGTAATAAAGAAGTACCATGCTAATATAATTAGTGATACTGAGATGAAGATAAACAGATGAGGTATTACTAAATAAGATGTTTTATTTCCAGAGGTGATCAGAGAAAGAAAGGAGTAGCTATGACATTTAACACAACACACAATGACAAAATTAAAGTTTCTTAAATAGCAGGAAATCGCAAATAAAGTGATGCAGACAATGTTTGTAATGGTAAATTGGATACTGGGACTATTTACGCTAAAGGTTCAAGGGAAGGTTTTACTAAGGAAGAAGAGTAGGAGTTTTTTTGTTTTTTTTTTCCAGATCAATAAATGATGACTAATGACAAAGCAGTGATAAAAAATATTCATGCATACATGGAAGTGCATATCAATACTTGAAATAGAAAAAGGCAGCTGCAATAGATGATTATCAACCAGAAATGCTCAAAATATTCAGAAGGCATGGTCAAAAGCTTGAATTACAGATGATTGGAGTAGAGCTATTAGTACCTCTATATAAAATAGAAATTAAATGTCAGAAGTATAGAGGAAAGTACAGTGATCAATTATCCAACCTTCAATAGCCGAAACTTCATTTAATCAACCTCTGAAAGGGCAAACTTCTCAACCCACTTCAGGCACAGCACCACGTAACTACTTTCAGTTAACCGACCAGCAAATTGTTTTCCATTTGTGGTTGGATAACAGAGGGAATACTGTATCTATATTTAAGTTTTGTAGTTCCTGAAAAGATACTAAGAGAAAAACTGTTCAACCACTACAATTATGTGGATGGTCTGAAAAGTTCTCGACCATAGATGGCAACACTATCAGCAAGATTTTTTTTTTTTCTAAGTTGGTACATCTGTCATAAGCATCCATGTGAAATTGCAAGTCATTCTATCAAGTAGTTTTTTTTTATACAAATGTCTGGAGCAAAATTGTTGTCTATATCCCTTGAAATGGATAAAATTGAGTATCGTGTGGTTATATATACACATATATATATATATATATAAAACCACAAACTTAGACCATCACACTGATGTATGCTAATACCAGGAAAAAGAGAGAGAGAGAGTGTGTTAAAGAAATATAGAAGTGTGACTTCAAAAGTCCAAAATATTTCATACCAGTTGGCCTTAAATTGCATTGAACATTCTGTGTGCATGGTGTCTAATGTCACCTAATAAGAAAACAAAAGAATGAACTATGAATTATTATTAATATCCTAAGATGCCATGGAGTCAAAGACTCTTCCAGGAGTTCCCCTTGTCACACACTGAGCTCATCATACCTTGTCTTAAACAGATTCAAATTCTCTGCAGACACCACACTTTGAGGCAGTGCATTCCAATCATTCACAACTATCCATGCAAAAAACCTGCTTCTCACTCCCTTGTTCACACCTTCCTTATGCAGCTTCCATGGATGACTTCTTGTTCTCCCACTATCTCCTACTATTTTATGAAAAACCTCTTCAACATTAATCCTATAGCAACCCCTTACCAACTTATCACCCCTCTTCCTCCTATCCAACTCTGTAATTGCATCGTCTCAACCTTTCTTCGTATTCAATATTCCAGATATCAGAAACTACCTTAGTCGATCACCTCTGGATCCTTTCCAACATCTCTTCATTCTTTTGAAAACCAGGTGACCAAATCCGTGTACAGTAGTCCATATGTGGCTTAATCAAGGCCTCATACAAAGGAACCAGAATCTCCTTACTTCTACAAGTCAGTGCCCTCCAGATCATTCCCTGAATTTATTGTGTTGTCTTAACAATTTTGGCAATGTGTCCTCTAAATTTTATATTCTTATCCATCATCCAAAGATCTATTTCCTCCACATCCAACAATATATCCCCACTAAGAGTAAATTCTACATCCCATCTTCTTTTTTTTTCTTTCAAAATTTTAAAACCTTACATTTCGCAACACTGAACTGGTATTCCCATTCCCATGCCCATTCACTCAATCTATTCAAGTCTTGTAAGGCCCGAATATCTGCTCTGCTCTTCATAATTCATCCTTTGCAGAATAAAGTTTAGTTTAAACTGCTGCTGGAGAAAATATTTGCTGAAACATATATTACACCTTGTGGGAACGAGGGCTCTATCCCAACCACAAACAGTGATATAATCATTTTAAAGAGAACAGAATGGATGTAGCAGATGATCCTGAAAGTAAATGACCAAAAACAACTGTGGGATAGAATTCACAATTTACTAGCTAATGACTGTGCAGATTAGGACTAATAATAGTTAAAAACAAGTCAGAACAAAAGAAATGCCCATAGTCTAAAAACCACAGATTTGAAAAAAAAATAAAAAAATAAAAAATAAAGAACAATTTAAGTAATGCTTGTTTCATACTGTGTGATGAGGAAACACGTATGATTGAAATCTCTTGCAAAGATTTTGTTCAAATAGCAATAGTGAATTGTCAGCAAATCCATGATATGTATTCTCATAAGGTGTAACAAGATACTGTGATAATACTACATGATTAAATTTGCATTGTTATTTGCAGATTTATCAACTATTGTCTTCTAAATTAATCTGTTATTTGTTAGTACTTCAAATATTATTCCCTAAAAGAAAGAAATGAACTACATCAATCCGCCCAGGTCCTAGAAATCCTCTAGGTGTTTTTTTTTTTTTCTTGCCATCCGTATCATTAACTGTTTGTTTCATTGTCTTTCTTCTCTATTTGTTTACATGATTATTCCACCTTAGTTTAGTTTAGTTTAAGTTTAAAGCCACTTGCCTTTCATATTATATCATGAAAGGCAAGTGGCATTATATTATATTATATGTGATTTTATATCAGCTTTGTCTTTTTGTGCATTCTTCATTACTGATTAGCGAGTTAAAATTTTTTTTATGGTAATCTTATCTACATAGTGCATTTAGTAGAGCAGAAAGAAGAAAATTGTTGATATTGTATTTTAAACTTGTAGATTGTACCCTTTAGGATATACATAAGAGGAGAAACTTCCAAAATACAGACAGCAATAAAAAGAATGAATGAATATGAAAACGTGTGCTTTGGAGTTTAACTGGAAAGGAGTTGTCAAATAGCTGCTGCATGTGTTTTATCACTCCCAGCTCTGAACATTGTCCATAAATTTATTTGTAGAAAATGCAAACAACATACTGAATGTGTATGTGAAACAGAGTATGAATTAGTAAGAGATAGGTCATTAAGCAACCTGATACCGAGTCTAGTATTTTTTTTTTACAGAACTCTTAGAAGCAACACCCCAAATGTGAGAACAATATTCAGAGGTAAAAGTGATTTCTTGAACAAAATAGAAAACATATTTTGGATGCTGATGAAGCGATGTTTGTAAGATCTTTATGGCAAGAGAGAGAAATTTGAGGTCAGCATAATCCCAAGGCAAGAAATCCAGAAGAAAAGTTTTTTTTCTCCTATAAGAAATAAAACAGGATTGAGTTTTACTAGCTAAGAAAGTAGAATATTACAACCCCCCCCCCCCCACACACACACACACCACCACCACCACCATTGGAGAATGGATTGCAGATCCAAATTCAGGATTGTAGAAATTAATATTTTGAAAGTTCCAGTGATTTTTTTTTTTTTTAGTATAATACTTGTCAAACAAGACAGGAGTGCAGTGAACTGGATGTCATTACATGTAATGTGTATTCATGCAGAAAGCTAGCAACCTGCTTCAAAAGATGGACCATCTTATGGATATTTAGAGTAACCACTAGATTTCTCAGACATTTTCCTAGCATTTTTTCAAAAGTGAGCAAGTGAGTAATATAAAGAGATGGGTCATTAAGCTAGAAGATCTCCTGTTGATCAACAGTACTAGAATCCATTCTGGTAATTGCTTATAAGTTAAACAAATTCAAATAGCATAGAAGTTGAGTGTCAGTGGTTTTTCCATTACTTTAGAACTGAAATTATTAAAACTTCATGGTAATTAGATGGCAAAGATTTGTCTCCCTTCTGTGGAACTGGTTATATAGGCTAATTACCAGGATGCAGTATAGATAACACTGGAATAGGAGAGAATCAAAATGCTAGAGGCTACCCCATTCACAGAAGAAGTTGACTTTGAGGCACAGACTTTTAGTACAAGCTGAGAAATGTCATCATGACAGAGATTTTTTTTTTTTTTTTTTTTTTTTTGGTATTCAGGTTGAACAAGATTCTTCTAATCTCGTTCTTGTGAAATATCAAAGGGATGTTGAATGTTGTGTGCTATGAATAGTCAGGAAGATATTTACTGTGATCATCTGTTCAAGAAGAATTAAGAAGTCGGGAGTGCAGCAGAACCATCCAGTTTCAAATGAGGAAGCCAGAAAGCATGACTGCTATTTGGATTTCATGTAAGTTTCTTGTTTTTAGTCCCTTCAGAATTAGTCTCAAATGTGCTCATAGTTTGCTTGCAGTGATTTTGATAGAACAAAAGGAAGGTGAAGAATTCAATGAAAGCCAATTGTGATATGTCTGGTTCTTTTCTTATATAGCCTTAATACACTTTCTGTAAAACCAATGCTTAGATAAGAAACAAGAATTTAAGATGGAATCAGGAAATAAATGTTTCCATAGAAATTGTTCAGTAATATATTGAATGCAAATGTTTGAATCAGAGGACTGAAAACAATAATCCAACCAAGGAAATGAGACATAGAAGCCACAAAGAACATTTCACTTGGCAGGTGAAATGTTCTTTGTGACTCTTTCTCTCATCTATGTGATATGATCACATGGATGAGAGAGACTCTGAATGTTGCTTCATGGGAGAAGAAATTGATTGTAGTCTGAATTGCCTGAAGAGGACAAACATCCACAATATATGTAGAAGGATTACTAGTGAGGCAAAGATCTAGTGTTTGAAGAGCAATTAGGGTCGTTAGTATTCTGGTAGTCCTCTGAACAGTTTGTGTGAGATCATGGGTGATAGAAAATATCCCTGCATTTCTACATGCTTTATCTGTTCATTTAGAAAAGGAAGGCCAGTTGGAGCTGAAATGTTAAAATCTCTAAGGAAGATGACACCACTGCTAGGAAAGTTTATACTGGAGAAAATGAACATGCAAAGAAACAATTAAAGAGTTCAGGTTTGATGGCATTAGGAGAGTGATAAGGAAATAAAAGAATCTCATCAAATGGAGCTGAGCCGAAACACTTTCAGACAAAGAAAATCAAACTGTCATACTATCCTGTATCCCAACCCTGAGAGTACATACCAGGAATTTGTAATGATAATGATGAATCAGAAACAAGGAATTCTAAGTGTAAAGCTCTACATTACTCTATTTACACCAACATATGAGAGTGGTCTGAAAAGTTCTTGGCCTAACAATGAAAAAAAAAATTTATAATTTCAAAATTATTTTTAATTTTTCAACATAATCTCCCTTAAGACTATATATTTATTCCAGTAATGTTCCAGTGCCATTATCCCCTCCCTGTAGCGGTTCTCAGTAAGATCTGCAAAATACCCCTCTACAGCTGCAATTGCCTTTTGATTCAAAGAAAAATGCTGACCAGCAAGGAAGATTTTTAGTTTTGGGAAGAGATAGAAGCCAGAGGGAGCCAAATCTAGGGAATAGGGTGGATGTTCCAACAATTCATAGTGCAGATCCCTTAATTTTCCCATTGCCAAAACACCTTTGTGGGAAGGTGCATTGTCTCGATGAAAGATGATCGTTTTCTTCTGCAAACCGGGTCATTTCACACGAATTTTTTCATCTAGTCTGGTTAAAAGATCGGAATAATATTCCCCGGTTATTGTTTTACCCTTTTCAAGATAATTAATAAATGAAATGCCTTTAGCATCCCAAAACACTGATGCCATGACCTTTCCTGCTGATGGAACTGACTTTGTCTTCTTTGGTGTGAACACCGGCTTCTGTCCACTGTTTTGAACGTTGTTTAGATTCTGGTGTGTAAAGGTGAATCCCAGACTCATCCATAGTAATAAATCGATGCACAAAATCAATTTTCATGCGAGTGCATTTTTTATCTGCTGTGAGCAAGCACAACACCCATCTTGTGCAAAGCTTCATTTGCAATTCTTCATGTTCTTTTGAAATGCCTAGTCTCAGCAATTTCATGCACTTTGACTCGCCGGTCAACCAATACCATATCGTGCACTTGATCAATGATTTCTGGTCTTGTTACAATTTTTGGACGTCCTTCATATGGATCATCTTCAAGGCTAGTACGGCGGTTACATTTAAACTCAGAAGCCAATTTCTTAATTGTCGAAAATAAAGGAGAAGAGTGTGCATAAACTTTTGGCATTAAACCTTCTTTTACAAAGAATTTTATAAGCACACAATACTCAATTTTATACATTCCAAGGGATACAGACAACACATTTGCTTCAAACAGCTGTATAAAACAAACTACTTGATAGAATGACTTGCAATTTCATATGGATGCTTATGACGTGTACCAACTTAGAAAAAAAAATCTTGCTGATAGTGTTGCCATCTATGGTCAAGGCTGAGAACTTTTCAGACCACCCACGTATATATTCTAGAAATACTCTTGATTTCACCCATGTCATAATTATATATGACATGGATGCAATTTGTGAAACATAATTGGGAAAAATACATGATTTTCTATTTGTTCTTCAGTCATATATCCTACCTGGTTTCATTTATGTAAATTTTCACATTGCTGGTCTGAATTATTTTCCTGAAAAAAAGTAGTATCATCTCACTTTAACAACTTTACAGTGATATCACTTGTGATAATGACAATATTTGTTGCTGTTGTCATGTGCTCGTCCCCCCCCCACCACCAATTTTCTTCATCCATTCCCTTAGGAACGGTTGAGGGACTTCTATGTATTTTGGACTGTAGATCTGTGGGTGTTCACAGGACCAGTTTGCCTATTCTGAGGGACGAAAAACCCTCTACCTCTGTAGGAGACCGGCTAATTCACCTTTAGTCGAAAGAGACCAGATAAAGGTTTCTGACGTCATAGATGAGAATTGAACCCAGGCTTTCTGACCAAAGGGTTTGTCTATACTGACTGAGCTATGGAGGCTCTGACAATATTTGTATCATATTTGACTATTCTTTTCATAATGAATGCTATTATTAATCTTGATTGCTTAAGAACTTGTTGACAGTATCATTACCAATCAATGGTATCTATGACTAAATTTATTGCTAACACTGAGCAAAATGGTGGAAGTGATCCCAAAAATTCAGCCAGTCAAGCTCATGGATCAATCAGGTGGACTCAGCTGAGACATTAGATAAAAGTCAGGTCTCAAAGGCAAATGCATCATTTCTTATGTATAGAGAAAATTATTTTGAATATTTTATAATTTAATGCACATAATAAAACACAAACAGCACTGATGTGATATAGGTCTTAACTTCTTGGTGAAGGATTGATATAAAAAATTTACAATCAAATATTCTCTCTAAGAATTAATGCTGACTTCATTTTTGGGTCCTGACATCCAAAAAAGGTATAAAATTGATAGCACATGAGTAACACTGATGAGGAAGGAGATAGATAAGCTAGAAACCCTACTCAGTAGATCATACATGATTTTTAAGTCATCTAAGACCAGAATTAGCAAGGATGTGGCAGTGGTGTTGTAACATACCATGAAAATCGACTACTTAGCTGTCTCCCCCCCACACACACATTCACACAGACAAACACACAATCCTCAAATAAAGTTGAAAGCATTAAGTGAAAGGATGTATGTTTGTTAACTAAACATCCTATCAGGGACAAAGAAATACAATTATATAATAATCATTATACTTATTCTTATATGTATTGCACTTTACTTAAAAGCATAATTGCATAACATTAATAATGAAGCACACCAAAGAAAACAGCAATTACTACCTGCAGGTGGGGATGATACTGATCATCACATCCATCTGAATGTATACGATGCCGGGTATTTAAACCAACTGATACTTCCTCCTGTTCCAGTGCCAGCAGTTTCTCGAGATTCATAGTAGTGCATGATTGCCGCTGACCAGGACGCATCAGTTGCACATCAGGGTAGTCTATCTACAGGCAGATTAAAAGTTCCATTGTGTTATATATTTTGTTATATATCTGTATTTTTCTTTAAGAAATGAACAAAAATTAATGAGCAACAGGATTATTCCACAATGATACCAAGAGAATTTCAAAAATTAATATAGCTTGACTACATGGCATTCCTGTTTAGAATAATGCTGATACAAACAACATCAGCAAAGAAGGAAAAGAATGATCACTCTCAAGAATCACGATAAAATTTTGTTTTGAATTTTTGGTAAGAGAAACAAACTACATATATTTTTGAATTATCATTATTAAATTCCTTATATGAACTGGGGAGGAGGGGGAAAAAGTTATACAAAATATGATAGCACTACAGGAAAAGTTTACAACATTAGTAATTTTCTACCTACAATTTTCCTCCAAATTAATCTGTTATCTAACAGAGTTCAATACTGTCAGGTCTTATATTTGGTCATCTAATGTGCTTCTTATCATATTAATCCACCTGCATCTTGGTTTTCTTCTGGGTCTTTTTTCTGACATCTGAAAAAATGCTTGTTTTGCTAACCTTTCCTCTTCAATTCTGCTTATAAAGACCATACCACCTAAGATGGGCTCTGCTCATATCTGAATGCTAATAACATCATGTTCCTAACATTTTCATTTTTTATATGATTCTGCCACTAAATCTTTCCCAGAACTCTCATATCTGTGATCTTCCAGTCTTTGATGAATCTGATGGTCTAAGCTGACCATCAGATCCATAAGTTAAATTTGGTTTAAACAGTCTTGTGTAAGCTAGTTTAGTGTTTTAACTAATTTCTCTCTTATGTTATATACATTTATTCAGCTGATTTCCTACTATACAAGCTTTGCTAATTCTGTTGTCTATTTTCATATTTCATTTGCTATTTCTTCACTAAAAGTTGTGTTAAAACAGCTAAAATATTTTACTTGTTTCTAGCTATTTCTGTACAATTTTTATGTTGCAGTTGGCACTTTCAATGTTTCTATCTTTTTCTTCATAGTCTGTCTTTTTCATTGCTAATTTTCATACCAAATTTATCACAGCAGTTATTTTAATTTAGTTAAGGAATCCTTTGGAGTTGTACTGGATTTATTGAGGAGAATGACATGTGCATGAAGTAATAAGCTCAGATTAACAACTCCAATTTTGATAGGTTTAATAATGTGATCCGTATAGATGATGAATAATAGTGAAGATAATACGTACTCTTGCCTTATACCTGATTTAACACAAAACCATCTTCCTGGACCTCCTTGAATATAGACTATGTTCACTTGATATATAATGTATCACTTATACTATATAATTGTAGCATTTCTTCAGTGTTGTAGCAATCTTTTGAAGTAATTACTCTAGACATCTAAGAATATCTATCCTCAGTTTTCATATCACATCCCTTTTACAGTACTCTTTCTTTCATTTTGAATATTTTGCCACCTTCCTTGTATTTTTTTCTATGTTCTTACCAAAGTCTTCTCATGACTTCTGTTTAGATAGTTTTACACATTGTTTGCTTTCTTACATTTTTCTTTACATTCTCTCAAATCACATGTTGACTTACTTGCCAGGAACTTTCAATACACTTTCTTCTTGTCCTTAAATGTTTCTTTAGCTTCCTTAGTCCATTATGTATTCTAAATTTTCTATTCTTCCAGACAACCTCACAAGATGTCTTTCTGAATGAATCAATCAATATTTTCTTCAGGATTTGGTTCCAGTTTTCAAACTTTTTCATTTCTTCTAGAATAATTCTAGGATTGCTGCAATTATGAGAAGGACACTGACCTGCAGAGATAAAAGGGTTATCATTCCGTTGTATAAGTCTCTGATCAGACCACACTTAGATTATTGTTCTCAGATTTGGTCCCCAGGATTTGAAGGGGATAAATTAACTGTGGAAAGGATACAAAGATGGTTTCAGGACTCATTGACTGATCCTCATAACTGTACAAGCATAGTTATGAGGATCGGCTGAGGGAATGTGGACTGCAGAGTTTGGTGGATAGAAGAAGGAGAGATGATATGGTTGAGACTTTTAAACTGTTGAGAGGTGGTTACAGGGTTGACACTGGGGAGTTCTTTCGCTTGGTTGAACAGCGGGAAGGAGCGATTACAAGAGGCCATCCCTGGAAGTTACGAAAGGAAACTGTGAGCAAGAGGGTGAGGAGCGGTTTCTTTGCGTGGAGGGTGGTTGAACCGTGGAATGCATTGCCTGATGGAGTGGTAAGAGTGAGAACGGTCAATGAATTTAAGGAGTGGTATGATAGACTTTGTGTTTCTTAAGGGGGACCTCCCCTCGATGAATCTTGACAGACTTTAAGTTCTTAGGAAGGACCTCCAACAATGAGTCTTTTGACTCCATGGAGGCCTGAATAATAATAATAACAATAATAATAATAATAATATTTGTGGATTTGAGCCTAGAGTTTGCCTCTGAAAGCTGTTCAACTGCGATTCATTTTAAAACTTTCTTACATACTTTCTTTTCAATACGATATTCAATTTTATCCTGCTCAAAGCTAAATGGTGTGTTTCAAATCAATAAATTGAAATAAATATTATATAAACTAGTAAAAAGAGATAGTAAAATATCTAGAAAAAAAAAAGTGCCAATTTCTCCCTCAGCTCATTCAGGTGTTAACTGTAAAGTCCATCCCCAACTAAAATCTCAACCTCTGGACAAATGACAGACTGCATTTTCATTTGGAAGAAAAACAGAACTTAATCACTATAACAGGTAGACCCAAATACAAGGATCTACAAAGACCAAATTTGATGTTTTATAAAATAAAGGCTAAAGAAATCTAGGTATAGCAATTTATATTGTATAAGGCAACAGTAGATTTTTTCAAACTTTAATTTTATAAAACAAAAAATTTAGTCTTTGTGTTGCAAAATTTTAATAAAGTGGTGTCTGCATACAGTAATGGATTTTGATGTTGAGTTGTCAAATCAAGAGAAAAAGAGCCTGAGAAAATTCATCAAAGACTATTGATATCAGCAATGTCAGATAGGAAAACAAAATAAAAACAGGAGAATAGATTTTAAAAGATCACGTAGACAATGAAACACTTAGACTAATGAAAATTAGAGAAATATAGATGAATGGATTTGTCAGGACCATGTGACTGCTAAAGAAGTGACTAATCTTTTCACTTTAGTATTCAAGTGCTGAAAGAAAAATTAAAGACAACTATGCCTCATTTGTACTCCAGACTTACCTCCAGGTGACTATTTTTTGATCCCATAAAGAGACCAACCACAGGCACATCACTTTAACACCAATGAAAAATTTCATTTAAAAAGAAAGATTGGTTCAAAAGTGAAAATACATTTCCCAAAACACATTTGATGTCTTGGTTCAACATCGAAAAAAAATTATTTAGAATCAAGGTAGATACATAGCTGCTCAATGAAGGTAAATAGTATCCTTTAAGATCAATATAAAATTCTATTTACTTAATTTCCAGTTTTATTTGGCTAAGGTACATTACTTTTCAGTCTGCATCTGTAAACTAAATTTAAGCTTGAAGCACTTCATATTTTATTATAAAATGCTATAAGTTGACCAGATGCATACTAAAAAGAAAAAGCTCATTTTACAAGACATCAGTAGTGAATAAGGAGACTAGCAATCTTTTGAACTTTAATCATGACAAAAGATTATAAGTACAGAGAATTTATACACAGTATCACTATTACTGCTGCACAAGTATTTACTACATATTTCTGGAAGAATTTCATAATCTGATAATTTTGAAATCTTTCCTTCCTATCCAAGCTGTATATTTCATGATTACATGGAAGAGTATTACACACAACTCACTGTCTTCACTGCTTAGCTTAGTAGTGAAGACAGTGAGTTGTACCAATTTGTACAAACAATTTCTTAAACTTGGGCATACTTGTTTTCATTAAGCTTGTTTCAAAGATAAGATTCTTACCTACTGAAACAAATCTTGCCATCATCATAATAATAATAAACAAAACTGTCCTGTCAAGTGTCATCTCCATACAGGAGGTTGACTATCATAAATAAAACTATATATTGCTGTTTTCGACAGCTAAAGATGACAACTCTGACCTTCATTTGGCATGTTCCTAACCAATTTATTAATGAGCCTATCCAATCTATCCTGTCAAATCAAAGACCAGCTCATTTCAAAGCTTATAGATAAATTACTTCATTAAGAGAGTAAGAGCATTTAACTCATGAAAGAGAAACACAACATTCCCTCATTTACTTCATGCAATGCAACTTGAAGATTATATAGTTATGCAAAATAAAACAAATAAATAAATAAATAAAATAATAACATAAAAATGAATAAATTGCACTAAAAACACGCAGAATGAGCAAAATGTTATCACTATAATCAAATGCCATTAAAGGTTTTCTTGCATACAATGAACAGCACAATAAGCATAGCAAAAGTAATTAATAAATGAATTTTTAAAAAAATCTTAATTTTTTAGTTTTCTGAACTAAATTTTTTCAGAGTTTTATTTTCTTTAAATAAGTAAACTCATTTATTATTTTCATTTCAAACACAGGTTTAAAAACAAGAAATGTACCCTTCTTCCCATTTTGCAAACAACATGGCTGTAATTCATCTATCTCCAGAAAAAAAAGCATCCTTTATGATGGATAGATGACATTTAAAGATGCTATACTTCAGTTTCTTGGATTTTTAATTATTTTATTAGTTTTTTGAAATGTATGCAATCAAGTTATGCAACTCTATATTAATGATATAAATATGATTAATACTGGAGGTGACTGATGGAAAGATGATTGTGTTCATCCAGTTTGAACTTATTAAGATATGAACATGAATCTAAAGTTGTCCAACTGGGTCATGCAGACTACAGAGGAGGGTATACAATAAAAACATGAAGGTAACTCATTGCATCTGTACACAAATGCTAGGTGTATAAAAAACAAAGGTTGAGTTTGTTACCTTAATGAATATGTTGTAGCCTCAGGTTATTGGCAATAGTAAGACCTGGCTATCAGAAGCAGATGTACTAATTGATACTGAGTATAAAATGCACAGTATTTTTAGGAAGGACAGAGGTATGATGCTAATGATGATTTGAGTCCAGTTAGGGCAGAAAGCTATTATTGCAATATTAATAACAGTTTCCCATGCAGCAGTGAAGCTAGAAGCTATATGGTGTGAAGTGGAGTCTAGTAAGGTCAAATACATGATTGGGTGTTGCTGTAGACCTAGTGGATCAGCTGCAAGTGATGATGAAATGCAATGCCAATTACACCTAATGGATATTAAAAAATTAATCATTATGGATGACTTTAATTATCTGAACACTGAATGGGTAGTAGTGGAATCTCAAGAAACGGAAGTAAGTTGAATTTGTTGAGCTATTGTGATAACTTCCTAAAGCGGCATGTGACAGAAGGAACTCTGGAGTCAAAGAGTATGACCTAATTATAGTGTCGGTTGGTGACAGCAATTACTGACCTGAGAAGTGGCTAAGCATATGGATATTCCATTTTGGAAAGGTTACATATTGAATTACAATGCAGCAAATTATGACCAGCTGAAGAGAATGATAGATTTGTATATGTTGTTAGATGGGAAGGATATCAGCAGTGCATGAGAAGTATTTAAAAATACTTAAATGATACAATATCAGAATTGTGTCCCTAGGGTTCAAATAATAAATAGGGTGGAAGTGAAATGGATGTGCCATCTTATTAAGCATGAGATTCTCAAAAAAAAAAAAAAGATGTGCAAAGAATAATGTATACATAAGGATGATGTCAGTTATGAAAAGAAACTTGCTCTGCAAGCTAAAGACAACTCTAAAGAATTCTTTCATTATATTGCAAGTAAAAAAACAGAATGGATGTGAAAGAGTAACTCTTGATAATGCAAATTGTATGTGAATAACAGGTGCAGAAAACAATGAGTGCCCATTTTGCTAAAAGCTATTGACCTGGTATATCCAACATAGAACTCAATGCTACCTCTTTCTCACACAACTCAGTGGAGGAAGAAACCAAGGTGTGTGAGGAAGAGGTACTATGGCTGGTGCGTAAACTGAATAGTAATTTGGCAATAGGAACTGACAGAATATCAGCACGATTGCTAGAAGAGTGTTCGGTTGAATTGACTATGCTTTTGACCTAGCTGGGTAATTCAAGAAAGGGGCAAGAGCTAGATTTTTTTTTTCTCATAGAGTGTATATGACTGGAATGGCTTGCTTTTGGAAGTTTTGAGTATAGATTAGTGCAAATGACTTCAATATATGGTTAATGTGTGGTATGATATGTGGCCTCCCTCAATGAGTCCCCGACTCCCTGGAGGTCTCGTGTAATAATAACAATATAACAAATACCAAAATAATGATATGATGTATGCACAACACCAAAAAAAAAAATATGACCATGCAAAAAATCTATTGAAATTTTCCTGATGGAATTCTGAAGTGGATATTATCAATGAGGCAGATGAGTGTAAGAATGCATATAAAATGCCTAAGTTAGTACTACTGGTAACAAACCAGAATGGGATAGTTAATCTAAAGCATCAGGATAGCAGTGAGCCTAAAGGCTCACTGCTATCCTGATGCTAATGAACTAATGAACTAAAGGGGGAGGGTGATTTTTGGCATTGGTTAGTTCATCCTGGCCAAAGGTTATTGGCATTAGTGAGACATTGCTGACAAAAGATGATATAGAGAATGTGAAGTACATAGTGTGTTCAGGCAGGAGAGAGAGAAAAGAATGGTGGGAGGAGTGTTATTGGTAAAAGCTAATGAACTGCAACCAGAGAGAGTAGAGCTCAGCTGCAGCCAGTGAAAATAGCACACTTGTGACTACCTGTTGTGAGATAGAGGCCAGCAGAACAAAATATACAGTTAGGTGCTTTTATAGACCAGTGGATGGAGGAGATGATGGGGATAGTATGCACAGCAAATCAGCTCAATGAGTGGAAGGTGGATAATTATTATGGGGAGACTTCAACTATGGGAACATGCATTGGAAGGAGGAGAAGACACATGAGAGAAAGGAAATGGAATTTGTGCAGTTGAGAGAACTGTGGCTGGCAGAGTGCAAAGAAGAGTCAATTAATGTTGAAGGGGAGAAAAGAATAAGGGATGTATGAATTTGTCACAAACATATGAAATTATGTGCTTTTGCGTAAAATTTTGATTATGCTATGATTGAATGAATTTGCTTTCTTCTGCCATGTGCAGAAGTGTCAAGGGTTCTCTATTTATTCTCATTTGTGGTCAACAAATGAGAACAGAAGAGTAAATCGAGTGGGAGTTGAATGAATGAATATCATTAAGCTGGAGCCAGGGGGAGGGGGGGGAGGGAATGTGGAGAGAATTCAAGGAGAAAGGTGACCAGCAGGAACATGAGCAGTACAAAGCACTGGCCATAAGGGTAACCACAGTGTGGTAAGAAAGGAAATTAGCAGTGAAAGCCAAAGATAATTCCAAACAGTTCTTTCATAGGTTGCAAAGTAAATGGAAGAATGTTTATGGCAGGATGATTTAATGATTACCAATGGTAAGGAGGTAGCTGAATCAGTTGAAATAGTAGAATTAGTGAGAGTGAACATTTTGCAAGAGCATATCATCCAGGTGGAGATACTGCAGTAACAAGAGAGGCAAAGACTTGTATGGGAACTGAGGTAAATGAAATGGAGGTGAATAGCATATTACAGAAACTCAATGTGAATACAGCTATGGGATTAGATGGTATACCAGCTCGAGTTTTGCGTGAAGGTACTAGGGAATTGTCAGTGCCTTTGATCATATTGTTTAATCTCAACTCTGGGTTAGTTCTCAGGGGGGGGGGGAATAGTTCCATTGCATGAAAGAGGCTCCAAGACTGAGGTACCAAATTACCGATCAGCATATCAGGTGTTATTGTCAAGGTACTGGAGAAGTTGGCCAAGAACAAAATACAGGAATGGATAAACAGAAATGGGATACTGTATGGGGCGGGGGCAATAGGGTTTTGTGAAGGTACAGGTCATGCCTCAGTAACTTGCTCATATTTTTATAATATAGTGACAGCTGAGTTGGATTGAGTGATACTGCTGGATTTTGCAAAAGCCTTTGGAAGATACCATATGGAATTCTAATCAATAAAATGCAGCACATAGGAATGGATGAGGGTGGTTGATGGAGAGATATCAGAGAGTAGTTTATCCTATATAGTAGAGTCGAAGAAGGCCTGTGACCAGTTGCATGCCATAGGGTTCTGTTATTGGGCTGCTACTGCTTAATTTGTACATTAATGATATAGGAAAGGATCTGAGAGGAACTGTTCAGTTGTTTGCTGATGATGCAAAGTTGGGGAGAGCAATAGTTTAAAAAAATCAGCTAACGCCTTTTATTCCCATATAGGGAGTAGGTGAGGCCGTTTTAGCCCTATACAGATAATGTTAAAATTTTTCAGGATGATTTGGATAGACTGGCAGAGTGGGCAAAGGAGAATGGATATCAGTTTAATGTGGAAATGTGTAAGGTTATGCATTTTGTGGTGAAAAGATTATCAGCTGTATACCACATTGATGGAACTGGGAAATTGACGAAGCCAGAGATTTGGGAGTGTTAGTGGATAGTGAGTTAAAGTTTAGAGGGCACATAGCAAAAATGGCTAAAGTAGCTCATCAGATTATTTGGTTACTGAAGAATACTAAGTGTGTGATTTGCTCTGTAGTGAGAAGTAATTTCCCAATTAAAAGATCTATAACCCAGACTGTCAAAGGGCCAGATCTTATGAATATAAATGATCACTTGTAAATTTTATTTTGATCTGAAATTTCTGAATAGTTTAATAGCACATCAAATTGCAAAACAAGCTATTAAAACACTCCATTCATCCCTTAAAAATAATTATATTTTTGATTTAGGTTGCTGATGTGATCCTGAACTTAAACTTCCTATCAACCAAAATACCCAAAATGAAGAGATAATTCTAGTATTATCAAACAACCAACCACAACAAGGTAAAAAAAAATTTTACACACACACACACACACACACACACGCATACAGTATTCCCACAATTATCTGGCCACAGTGGGAAAGCAATATGCCCATTGGATTAGATAAGTATCATGGTGCTGTGTCAAAAGTCAGTTGACACAATAACCCATTCAAAGGATTAAATAACAAAGTCAGGAAAGTGAGAGATCACTGTACACACACACTTTTTTTATTTTGCCTATATATTTATATACACAAATAATACTGACATGTTCCACATACAATCAATATATACTGATTAATGTTAATTAACTTATGTTTCATCATAACTATTTCTTTCCAAAAGATAAATAAATTCATTGCATATTGTTAAAGACAATTCCATATATCCTATTGGGACACAATGTAACCACTCAAAAAAGCTTTTTTTTTTTTCTTTCCTTAAATTGTCTCTTATCTCGTCTCGACAAATTTTGTGTGATCTTCCTCTTGGTTCTTTTCACCCTCAATTTTTCTTTCATGCATTCTTAGTTCCTTCTAAAAACCATATTTATTTATTTTTTTTTTTTATCAACAATGTCCTCAAAACTTTCATTTTCACCACTTGTATTCATTCTTCTTATGTCTCTTTTTGTTAGTATCCATGCCTCTGAAACTACTAATGAATATATTAAACTGAAACATGGGATTCAACTAACTACCTAACTTACAGAACTTTCCTTTAAACACTATTTCAATGTCATCTTCCCAGTTACCAATTTTCTGTGCATTTGACTTAGTAATCATCAATGCTAATTTGACAAATTTTTATCAGTCAAGTTCATATATGGAATACCACTAAAAGATATGCTTAATTCCAAATAAATTATTTCACAGTCATATGCCTGCCTGCAAATATCTGATGTGGATTAACAATAGTGATATCCTTTCAACAAAATTAAAAAATTATCTTGTTAGGATGTTAAATTGCCATTCATTTGCATGATGCATAGTGAAGCATAGGCTTCAAAATGTTCTCTCTTTGAGCAATATCAACCTACTATGATATCTCTGCTACTTTTCACACAAACAGCACTATTTCAATGATGACTATTTTGATGATAATACTCAAATCGGCATACTGAAGCAATACTGAAGCTTTGATCTCTTCTGTAGGTATGATGAAGCTTTGTTGTGATTTAATTCAAATGATTAAATAAGCATTCAACAATGAACAGTATCAATGCCATGATTTTATTCTACATCATTTTCTGTATTTTAGTTTATTATTATTATTATTATGACACTTCCAAGGAGCCCAAAGACTCACTGAGGGAGGGCACCTACTCTACAATTCTCTATCTCCGCTACTCAATCAACCAACTACAGTGAATCGCAACTACCATCATTTAGTTTTCAGTAATTTTGGGATATGCTGAAAACAACAATTACAAACTTTTCATTATTCTTAGGTAGCTAAACCTGTCAAATATGTTTACACTTAAATTAACACAAAATATGGCATGTTATAAAACGGCCTAACATGTTCCGATCCTACTTGAAAATTTTATTAATAGAATTTAAAAAAGTTTATTTGAACTTTATAGAGATCAAAATTAGAAATATTTCCTATTTTAATATTAAAATGTTAATCAGAATTAATTTCAACAGTCGATGAGGGTATGGTTACTAAAATGACCCTCTGAGAGTCATGCCACTAATTTCTTTGCTGTTTACTACTACTGCATTCACACTATTCACTTCCTTATTTTACACGTTTTTTTAAGAGTATATTTGAATTATTGTTGTAACTGATAAGACCAGGAAGTGGGGAATGAGGTGAATTAAGAGATTAACATTCTACTGGTCATGTCAATATAAATGGCACCCACCCACTTTCTTGGATATTATCGATGGCAGCTCATGGTTTTAACGTCTCGTTTCGCGGATGAAAAAAAAAAAAAAAATTAACAGTCTTTAAATATGCTTTAGAACTAACTGAAATCCTATTACCTGATATTATCCTCACGTAATTTCCCCGAACGCATTTCTCAGGTGGCGTAGCAATTCTCTGTGGCTTTCACAATGATACCATCATCCTCACAACTGCTGCTATTCCAACTCCTTACTAATTCCTACTAGCGCAAAGGCAGACCCAGATGGTGCCAACCGAATGTTGTCATAGCAACCGACAACAACTGGATGACTCAGACCCATTGAAGAAATCGATACGGTTTGTAAGCAAATCCCTCTCTTTCACTCCGTCTGTCTCTTCCCACTCTCACTCCCATTGGTCTTACTAGACGGAAATTTTTTTAACCGTTCAATCACCTCATAGATGAGAGGGAAATTGCTTCAGACAAGGCACGAAAGTTATTAAATGCAATGCGAAATGTATATTGGAGACAAAATGCAATTTCAGCAACTACTTTAAATATGCATCTGATAACTGTGCCGTATATTAAACACAAAAAGAGGCGTGTCGAATTTTTATCAGCGTTTTAAACGTAAGAAAGTAGCCTATAAAACTAATCACATGTCAGGCCACTTCAACATTTGCTAGTTCAAATAAGTAACAAAATTCTGAACTAAATCCTTGGATGCAAGATCCATTTATAGAATATATAAATGCAATAACAAAAAGCCCGTGACTTTTCAGTTGCTGTGTTATTTCATATACCGGTGCTTATCGTCGTTAGCATGCGGAGACGGGGATAGAAAAGAAAAATAAAATAAAAAAGCTACTACCAAAGTAATAAGGCACAATCACAGCCATATTAACTTTTCGTTGCAGCAAACGCATTTCCGCGACGAACACTGTTTATACTTGGAGGGGGTACCCAGCTGGAAGGAAGGAAATGGCTGGCAATATGAAAAAATGACATTGGCAAACAATTGTATATCACGCGGCAAGAATTTGGTAAGCCTAGTGGTCGCTTTTAGAAGTGTTTTGGAGAGACTACTAAGTTATATTTAAATTCAGATAAGGTATTTTGTATGTGTTTTTTAATTTCTTTCCCCCCCACCAGAAAAAAAATTGTCAATTAAGTTTTGCATAGTACTATTATGTTCAATAAATCCGTCTGATAACACATGCAATTAATTCATATCACATTTATATAATGTGATATGACAATTACTGGTCCGAAATTGTGTTATTATTTATAATTAGTTTATTTTTATTTTCGAAAATATCTTTTCCCCTCTCCCTTTAACTTGAAAAGGTCCAAGATCTGGAGATGGGACTTTTGTGATTTTAATTCGGGAAAATAGTTACGTTTTCCTAAAATTAGACAGTATATATAAGGAGTACACATAAAAATAGCCATAGCGACCGTATTACTAGCTAAGCAAAGTAATTTTTTTTTAAAAAAAATACCTATCGGCTAGGCAGAATACGAGAAATTAAAGTTTCAGGGACAGTAACCTTCTTTTCTTGGGGAAGGGGAAAAGAAGTAAAAATTGAAATTTACATTCATTATCACTGAAAAACTTTTATAAAATTCTTAAAATATCTTCAAATTTTAATTTAATATGCAATTAGAAACCATTAAGGAAGATTTTACCATTACGCTGACATTTTTTGTGAACAACGGATATTAGAATTAAAAACTTAATCCTGAAGGACACTTAGCGTTTTAATGGGAACGTCAAAATATAAAAATAACAGGAAGCTGTTTAAATAACACGGCTTAATATACTACATGTACCTTAAGTGAAAATATTTAATAATTCAAAACAGAGATGCATTAATTTCATTTCCTAACTCGTGAATGGCAAAGAATTTACACTAAAAGATTTCTGCTGAATTTGCATGCTTTCTGTATTACCAACTGGATAAACTTAAAAAAAAGATACGATTATTATGAATATGTTACAATAGTGAGTAAATTACATTAATAAAATAATATGCATTTGTGTGACACAGTCATTAATGAAAGTATTACTACATGCAAGTCCTATCAATTTACCTTATCTCAAACAATAGCCAAATTAACTATTTGGCTATTGCTTGAAAAAGATTTTCTAAAAATTGCAAATTGTACGTGTTTGTGATAAAACTGGTATGTAAGTGCATGCATTTCAAATTCCAAATCCAATACGGTGAACTGTCGCTGTCGAATATGAGGTTAGCGAACACCTAAACAGTGAAGAGTCAAATAAACTTCGATAACCACATAATAATTAGAAACATGAAAACGTGACTGGTAAAATAACTCATATGTAAAAGACTGACTACAAACGAAGATGCTCCAATAATAACTGTACTTAATTATAACCATTTTCTAAGCTGATAATAAATATTAATATTTTAATCAATATTAAGTAATTTATTTATTTCGTATCCAAACACAAGTGGTACAACATTATTTACAACAAATTAGGATACACTACAAATGAGAACAGCTTAAATTTGATAGGTGAATTATACAGGGAATAATAAGTAAAATGTAAAGAAAGAAACTATATATAAGTTATATACAATAAATATGGTCAGATGTTCCTCCAGTATCTTGCGCAATCAACTGCTCTTTCTGTGCAGGACATAAGTAATATTAAGTAATAAAAATGACTATTTGTTTTAAGAGCCATAAAACTACGCACATCGGAATACTTTTCCAGCAGGCATGAGCTAGATTTGATCACGTCACAGGACAATGAGCATTTATGAGCCAAACGGAGTGCCATTTATATTGGGAAATTTGAAAATAACTGGGAAATATTGAGTCATTTACATAGGGAAAATCATGCAAATATTGTTTCAGATAAAATTAAAACTTAATCAGTTATGTACAGGCTTTTAGCATTCACTTTTTCAAATATAACAAGCATATTTCATAAGTTAATTACCTGAGAAAGATAAAATTTTTGTTGACAAAAAAATTTAAGCCCGGAATATTGCTAATCTGGCTTGCCCATAAATCTTTTCATTCTTGCGACTAAACAACTTTACTGAAATTAATAAACCTCTTGTTTATTACTATGCAAACTGATGAATGGAGACCTTATGAAAAGTCGCATGATTCATCATCTACAAAAAAAGGGAAAAACAGGAAGCGTGCAGCCCATGAAGTTTAAAAACAACATAAAATTGTTATATTTGTAATTTTCGTTTTTGGTATGAAGATGCAACCTTGTGAAAATGCGCGCACCTTCATTGTACATAAAGTTTACAGAGGGGTTGCACCAAAGGACGTTGGAGCAGAAATTCTGTGGGTGTGTGGAGAAGGGAAGCTTCGGTTTTCAGCCTTTCTTGAACTGTTATTTAAAAAAAAGGCAGCAGCAACATCGCAGTTTTCAAAACCTCTCGTGTCATTCATTTCGTCTCATTAGAAGCCAAATAAAAATAAAACCACACGAACTCGCCCGATGCGAGATCACCTCCTCACTTATTAGAGGCTTGAAGTGGCTTGGAAACAATGGCTCTTTCCTACTGTCGGTCCAGAAAACAATCTAGAAATTCAGAAACGATTAGTATGTAAGCAACTGTTGTAATCTGTAACCAAGATTATCAGATACCAGAAGATTAGGAAAACAAGGAAAGGAATGTGAAAAGATATAGACGGATAAAGATCAGCTGAATGCAAAACTGATAGATTCAGTCAGAGAGGCATGTGTCGTGAAGCTGTCTACAACGACAGAAAAAAAAAAAAAAAAAAGCAAAATTCCATGGTGGACTCAGGAATTTAAAGAGAAAGTTAGGGAAAAGAAGAAAACATATCTCAAGTAAGTCAGCATGCACTCTGAGAGAGAGAGAGAGAGAGCACACAGAGTAAAATAAAACAAAACGAAGCAATGCCTAAGAGTACCTTAAAAAAAGTCATGGAAAGACTTTGGTGAGGATCTAGAAAGTACTGTATACATCAAGGACGCAAATTGTTTTGGAAGCACCACAAAAGGAATCAGATAACGATAAAGATGACATGAAAATTGAAGACAAAGATATTCCAGATGTCTACAATAAATCTTTTGAAAGACTTAAATGAAACAATAACAAAATATTCAAGAGCAATGCTTTCAGGGAATAAATTATCAGTAATTGATGTAAAAATGACAAATACGGAGGTATGAAAGTTTTTCAGTGGCTGCGCTACATCATTTAGAAAGCTTTGTCAGACGATCAAATTCAAGACATATACTTGACATATACATATGCCCGTTAAATAACGAGATTTATTCAAAGGACTGTCATGTAAAAATTAAAAGCAACAAACATGTTTATAGTTTTGACCGCTAGAGTGTTGTAATCACAGGTGCAACTTTTGATTCTGGTGACGCAGCAGTTTGTGTGGCAACCGTTATAGAGTGCGTGAGTGGAACGTGTCAGAAGATGCGCCATGGAGCAAAGAACCGTGATAAAAGTTCACTGTAAATTAGGGGGGAAAAAACTACTACACTACTGTAGTAGTTTTTGATTAAAAAAAAGTTTATGGCGATGGCTGCCTTAGCTGTGCATAGGTGTTCCGCTGGTTTTCAATATTTAGAGAGGGGACTTCCTGGATGATGAACCACGCTGTGGATGGCTAGTTTCTGCACGGACAAATGAAAACGTGGTGAAAGCTAGAGGAAATTGTTGCCATGACAGGCGAATTACCACTACACTCCTCGTTGTACAGCTTGGTGTCGGTAAGGAAATGGCCAGATTAATCTTAAGAGATTTGCACAAGAGGAAGATTTCTTTCAGGGTTTGTGCCGCACACGTTGACACACGAACAGAGAGAGCACCGGGTTGCATGTTGTCAAAATTTCATCCATACAATTAATCAAGATCGTGATGTGTTGCAAAGAACTGTCACGGTGATGAAAGTTTGTGTTTTCAGTTTGATCCAGAAACGAAACGGCAGAGCATGGAATGTCTTCTCCCTAGGCAGAAGAAAGTCAGATCGCAAAAATCAAGTATCAAAACAATCGTATTTTTTTTCTTTTTCACGACGCTGCTGGAATTATCCACCGCAATTTGATCCTGAGGTTACCATAATGAACGGTCAGTATTATTTAGGAGTAGTGCAACGTCTGCATACGACATGTCAGGAAAGAACTGTACAACAACAACTGGTTTCTGTTGAACCACAGAAACTTCACTGCGTATTGCCTGTGAAGCAGGTTTCGAAGTTGATCTGTGTGATCGAGCATCCCCCCCCCCCCCCTCGCCATATTTGGCTCCTTCAGACTTATTCCGCTTCCCAAAGATGAAGTGTGCCTTGAAAGGGGAGCACTTCGGCGACATTGGAGGTTCCCATTCAGGACTTCCACCATGCCTTCGAACACCTGTACGACAGATTTAAACGTTGTGTAGAGTTGGAGGGAGATTATTTTGAATCTGCATAATTGACAATTCCAAATATAGTTCTTTGTTTTGATAATAATTGTTCTAATTGCTTAACGGGCACACTCTGTATGACAAAATACCAAGAGAAAAGATGAATGGGATTATATCAAGAAAATGGTGTAAAAGAGACATTATATTGAGCAACATATCTATATTCGAGTTGTAAGTCAGCAATTAGAAATGAAGAAATACAGGATGATGGTTTGATGCAAAATCAGTTAAGAAAACACAATCTCACTTTGTATGACGGCTTAAAAAGAATGGGAAAGAAATAGTTAGCAAAACAGGTGTTCAATACCAGAATGTCAGGGAGGAGACCCAAGTGTAGGTGGACTGATGCAGTTAGAAGTGCCTTAGAAGACCAAAATATAAAATTTCACAATATTGGAGTAACAGACAATTTAAAGGGGAAACTGTTGATAGGAAGGTAGTAATAATATAAGCTCTTCATGTAGCGATATCACAGTATCTTGCACACTTATTAAGGGTACATATTAGGTATTTGGATGACGACTAAATAAAAATCAACCTAAAACTTATCACGTGGATACAGGATGATCAAAATTAAAGTATCCCTGTTTAAGGCCTTGTGATCCAAATGCTGTGAAACTTTGCAATAATACATTGCACATGTGGTAGCGATATCTCAGAAACAAAATCCGAAAATTCACCACTGAGGGACGCTGTAAGATGTACCGAATGTAGATGTAGTAATTTTTCTGTGTGCGTAAGAAGGACAAAATTGACACATATAAACTTATAAACATATAAACTTATTTATATACATAAATAAGTTTCTATTCACGGGCTGTTGTATGTTGTACTGTTCGATGTGTTACCCTTACTAGTATGCCACAAACTGAATGTTTTGCACGGTGTGGTCAACGGCAGAACGTAGCTGGTCGGGACTAATGTTGTGCACATGCTTGATTATGTCGTCTTTCAGCGGTGGCACGTTATCAGGATGATCCTGATAAACCCAGTCTTTGAGATATCCCCAGAGCCAGAAGTCACAGGTAGTCAAGACTAGGTGAACGAGGTGACCATGCAGTGGGAAACGCAAGGCTGGTCACTCTGGCTTCCGTGAAATGTTCTTGAAGAACCTTCTGTACGGATCGACCGAGGAGGGATCCCCCATCCTGCATGAAAATAACTGAATCCAGGCACAGGCGCTGCTATAGCACAACAAAATTGTTATCGTATCGCGATACCTCTCGGCGGTAACTGAGCACGTCACAGGACCCGACTGGCTAATGTCCTCAAAGAAGAATGGTCCAATGATAAATAAAGATGTAAACCGCCACCAGGCAGTGGCTCTGAGTGAATGCAAAGTACAGTAATCTGTTGAATTGCAAAGTTACTGTTTTGCATAGCCCATACTCGGTACCTCCGTTCAAGTGTAAGAGAGCCTCATCTCTCCACAAAATTATATAACCACATCAACGCAACGTCCAACTCCACTCGAGCAAGAAATGTTAAAGCGAATGTCAGTCGACTTTCAAAGTCGTGCAGGCGCAACTCCTGTGTTAGGGGTTATCTTGAATGGGTTGAAATGCAGAATATTACGTAGAATTTTCCAGACAGTTGTTTAAGGCACATCCACGCGTCTTGATACAGCACGTGCACGAACCAACGCTGACATTCATGGCCTGCTAGACAATGGCAGTAGCAACTTCATTCACTTGATGTGAACTGATTGGTTTGCGACCAGGTCCAACTCCCAACGATCCTGTTTCTCCAAAACGACTAATCATTCGTCGCAAGGAACAAGGAGTTAAGATAGTGAACCTCGTCGACTTTTGTTCCGGCGACAAAATTCGCAGTGTAGTAACAGCATTGCAATTGTTCAGGTTCAGCTTCACGATCAAAGCAGGTTGGGGCAAGGTTGCGTCATCAACAACCAGAATGAAGGGAAAAATTCCATGTCCATCTTTTTAAACTCTCCTGGCACCTGCCGAGTTGCGTGATATGCAAATTCCATGTATTTGATGTTTACAGCGCCACTGGGCGAATTTTGAACTACCCCCCCCCCCCTCTACATATCGTTTCCGCATGACGCACAATATATTCCTGCAAAGTTTCGCAGCATTCAGATCACTGGATGGCACTCCACACACAAGGCCTTAAAGAGGGTTACTTTAATTTTGATCACCCTGTATATAACATTTCCTGTACATTTTAAAAATATGAAACAGAAATTTAAAAATAAGAGAATTAAAAAAAAATAATAATAATTTATAATAACGCAACGACAAGAAAGATTTCACATGAGAGAATTATGTACTTTAAAAAAACTTAGAAATGGGTTTTAATACAATCCAATTACAGGAGGTTTTAAAAGTTCTAACATCAAGCAATACGAGTACATGCTCGAAATGATTAAAGATATAAACAAAAAATGAAAAAAAAATGAAAAAATGAATACAGATATATTATTACCAGCAGGAAATGAAGAAAACCATAATAGGCAATTATTTAAATAACAATAGATAGACAGTAACATTCATATGGAAATATCTATAGAAAAAAAAAACAGTAATTGCAAAAGAATAAGATGCAAATTGAAACAAAATGATAAAAATAATAGAAATAGTCCATGTAACGGAATTCAAATACTTGGGAATAACGCAGACAGAAGTAAAGGGGCAATCTCAGAAAGGTAATAAAACATCAAGATGATCAAGTTCAACAATTGGAAAAATAAAGATTAACAATGAAATAAAGATTGAAAAATAAAGAAACAAAAGTAAGAATTCACACATCAGTAGCTCGCGTAAAATTAACACGTGCACGAGAAACAAGAATACTAACACGTCGAAAATGAAAGTAAATACCATGTTGCGTGGGGGGAATAAACATTAAGAGAAACAATTAATAAACCATTTGGCAGAATAAAAATTCAGAATATCGATTACAACCAAAAACGAAAATCTGCGTAGAAGTGAGATTACAAACAGAATAGACTGAAGAATGTAAAAAATTTGTAAGAAATTTGAAGCAAGATGTGAAAAAGATTAATCGGCTGATCGTTAAAAAAAATGTCCACATTGAAATACCGATGAAGCAACAATTTCAGGCTTAAAGAGAAAATGAAAAAAATACCTATGTGGTTCGGAAATGAGATGTTGACAATGAACTTGATTTGAGTGACCAATAAAACTGGAAACAAAAAGAAAATGCTGAAACAAATTTGTGCATTAAATGCCGAGTCAAAATCAATAGTTTGCAAAATAGCTGTGACATACATACAGTTTAAAAACTGTTTCGTGTAACGCCTGTAAAAGTGAAAACAAGATACAGACAAATCCTGATCATACGACAAATTAAGTTCCAGACCATCGTATAGCAAATCCTCCCCCCCCATTTTTCAACTTGCAGATGCATGTAATAGTTGAATAACGTTTTAAGCAGCCAGATATGTGCGTAAATGACACAAAGTATTTATTTATGCTAGATACACAAACGAAAAATTCAGAATAGTTTTCGTAAACGGAAGTTATTATGAATAGTTTGGCTTAAGGAAATGGGCCAACAGGCTCGGCCATCAATCTACTCCATTAAAAGTTTCTCCATTTCGGCAATAAGATTGTCCCGAAGAATGTTAGTAATAACAGTAATACAAGGTAAGTTTATTCTGCAGCCTATCTCAGTATTCGATATACCATTATCACTAAATTTAACCATTTTAATTTTGGCATGTAATGTTAATAGGTTTACACGTCTTCTTTTCAGTAGAAGCAACATCATTCTTACTTTGAATTTTATCTGCCATAATTAACAATAAAATAAAATAATAGTTTTTATAATTCGCAACGAAACACCAAAACAGGAAGTTGTAGCAAGCAACGACGTCTTAAATTAAAAAGCAAACGACATTTTTTTTTTTTTTTCCCGCTGTTGTTTCAGTTGCGGGTTACTGTACATCGAAATATACAACTACAGAAAATGCTTAAGTGCTCATTACTTAAAGTCTGAGTGTCGAGAAACATGAGAAAGATCAAACTTCATAATATTAAACAAAAATTAAATGAAAATAATATTCCACCAATAATGCAGAGAATCACAACAGGAACTTTTTAAGCTAACAACTTTTATATATATATATATATATATATATATTTTTTACCCTTCAAGAAAATTCAATTAATAAGATGAGAGAACAGAGAGAAAAAGAAAGAAGGTAGCACCAGAAGTGCGCCGTTAGAGTAAACAGCACAGTCACGTCACCGTAGTGCACCTGCGTGCTTTCACTTTCTTCACACAGATACGAAAATGTGATTACGTTAGAGATTATTTCCTGTCCATTCACTTTACATCACCGCGTCGTCTGCTTAGGCTTTGTCAGACGAAAGTAAAAAAGCGAGACGTGTTCATCAAAGCAGAGATCCGTCCTTTTGTTTTAAATAACAAAATGGGTGCTGTTGAGTTTTCTACCATTGTTGTGTCCTTCGCGAAGACAATTGAACGTCAAAAAGATATAAGGTGCACTTTATCCCAACGTTCAGTGACAGAAGAATGTCAAACGTTTCAGTAATTCTTTGAGAACGATTTTTGGAACTCAGGAACGGCGACAATGAACAATTTAGACTTCGAATTTCGTCATTAATTTCAAATCCTTATCGACCAATGCAAAGGAAGGTGCTTATTCATCTGGGGAAAAAAAAAAACTCTTCAGTTAGAATGAATACTAAATGCCTTTTCTGCTTTTTTTTTTTCCCTTCTGATTGATGATCTTTGGGGTTATTTAATTAGTCTTTTTTGAAACCTAGTTTACTCAAACTGCGAAAAAATAAAATACCAAATAGCGATTACTCTAATCAGCAATGAAAGAAAATTGCTTGTTGAAGTTGGAGATCAGATAAAGCGTGTTCTTTACTTGCAGTGTCCTTGTCATGAAGCTATGAATGGCATTTCTTATGCTAACGAACTAAAAAAACAAAACTGCGCTCAGCACAGCGTAAAACAATCCCAATGACTACAGGAATGCGAGTTTTCTGAAAGCATCGCCATTATGGGATAGTTAATTGTCTTGTTGCATCAGAGAGAACGAGAAGCTCTTGCGTCTGATTTATTTACATCAATATCAAAACTTCAGGCGAGATTAAGTGCAAAGAAATCGTTTTTATGTTGTTTTACTCTATCTCTCCCCTCCCCATCTATCTCGCAGTATTGTAATTAGAAAGGAATGAGCAAATTCGTGCAGGAAGCAACAATTTATACAAATATTAAAAGTGCAAATACATTTTTTTTTTTGTAATTTTAAGTGTTCGCGTTTACTAATGAATTTTATTTATTTTTACTTCGCAAGAAATGATCAAAATAAACAATCAAAACCAAACGATATCCCTCAGAGAGGAGCATAATATTTCGTTATTGTCACAAGAATTGGAAAGATTCATTACTGCCCCTGGACTCAACATACCTAGTTTCCCACCATATCCATGGAAGTCACACCTCCATCACTTAGATTCAATGGAACAAAGTAAGTGTTTTCTTCGGATATGAAGTTATCCAGTACAGAGCTTAAAAAGAAAAAGATGATTGCAGTTGATTCTGAGAGCGATAATATAAATTCATTCTGAAAACTCAATGAGTTTTCAAAAACTGACGTTTAGTTATAGTGGAATATTAGATGTTGTAATAAGATTCAATAGCGTAATTTCCGTATTGAGAACGACACATACGAATACGAGATTTTTACTCGGTATTACTATATTTTTCCCGAAAAAATATTAAAAACAATTATAATATTTACTACTGCTCATTAAGATTTGGGTTGTTTAATCTTGTCGCGATGTGATTTGTGCAGGTGTTTGAGGACGGAATCCCACAATCCCCCTTCGTTTCAGTCCCAATGGCTGAATTTCCCAAAGGAAACGTAAAAAGAACTATAGTCAAAAATTCAGTCCAATCGAATTAAAACGAACGGGGGATCGCTTCATCTTCTACCAGATACCTCTATAGTCACATTATACTGAATTTTTCAGAGAACTTAAGGCAATATCAGAATCAAATTTTAGCCATAAATGATTCTTGTAATAAGAGTAGTCAGTGCTTGGCTTAAGACTCACTGCAGTGACTCTTGATACTTGCATGATGTTAAATAAATCACAAAATTTAAAGCAGCTCACTAGCTTCACGATTTTACTTCAAGAGCATAATGATTACTCCCGCAGTGCAGAGAACTTCATTATTCCCGCAAATATATGTTTAACAGAAGATGAAAGTAAGATTCTCAAATAAGCTAAAGTTCAGACTCCTGATCCGAAAGTAATATCTTGGTTCCTGTATAGTATAAACTGATTTTTTGTTAGCACTAGAAGAATATAGTAAGCAAGCTTACGTGAAAAGGAAAATCAAAGCAGGAAGTAATGCTTGCTGTATATCCGCCAAATGGGTAAGGATTAACAGTCATGGCAGATTAATTATTATTTCGAATGCATCACAACGCAGCACCGGATCGTTGGCAATGTTCAGTCAACGGTTCGGTGCTCAAGTCTAAGCAGTCAGTAAACTATAATACAATCAAAAGGCATTTTTGTAGTGGCATTGAAGTTACACAGCTTTCGCTACAAAGAATAGTAAGATCAAGAGATCGTTAACTTATATCAAGTGAATTATTACACAGTTGTTAGTTACGTTATCTGTGTGTGTGTGTGTATCGAAAGTTTTTTACCTTGGGTATACTATACGTTAAAGATACCGAGCAATTTTATAAACTTGGTTTTAATTCTTTTTCCCAAGTAAGCAAACAGACAAGCAAGTCATCAGAGCTTACGCCACCTTTACCACGAGTTGCCTCAGACCTGAACACAGTTCAGGTGCAAACTTGACTTGCTTGTCTGTTTGCTTACTTGGGAACTTGGGAAAAAGAATTAAAACCAAGTTTATAAAATTGCTTGGTATCTTTAATATATATATATATATATTAATTTATTATTTGCCGAACTGCTGAAATGGGATGGGTTATTCATAATTTACACAGAAAGAGAGCCTTAAGAAGCACGTGCCATTTAACTGCCTGCTTTCACAATACACTATGTCTGTATTGAGGGAGGGCAAATCTCTATACCTGAGAATGAATTATTTCACTTGAAAATGCCTACAAAATGTTGGGTTTTTTTTTTTCCCATATCAATGATGCGACAAACATCTTGAAGAAAAACGAGATGGAGACAACAGTTGGGTCAAACCAACACTGAAAATTGGTGCAGAAATCAAGAAACCCCTAGTATCATGATAGCCACCGCGGAGACCGGTATGTAGGCACTGCATTGGAAACGTGCAAGGCCCTTGTGGTCAATATATGCCCCAGAGAACCTCACATATCCACTGTACTCACATCCGTGCCCTCAACTCCAACCATATAGTATCCACTACCATCTCCAGTCTATCAAACCCCTCTTGTTGGGCAGAAACTGAAATTTCACCTCCCCTTTCCCCCTGATGTGTTTATCAAGAAATACAATATACAGGTTTTTAAATCAGATGTAACAAAGTTTCTCCTAACCCAACCCACTACCCATACATGGTACTAACGCACTTTGGGCTCAACATAAAAACACCTATATCGGCCGTGCAGCTCAAACGATTGCTCGAAGCCGCGCAAAAGTAAACTTATTACACTGTATTTAAATAAAACGAAATAAACTCCTCTAATGTCTTTTCATTTTCCAAAGAGGGCAAGAGGATGGACACCTTTTAGTTTTAACTTGGAGAAATTAGTAAACAGCCAGCCTCCAGAACCCTTCGTCAAAATCGAGTTAGTTTCTCTCACCGATTAGTACATTTAAAGGTGACGCGAGTACAAAAGACACCATCTCATGTTGCTAACCCTAAGTGGCAAGTGAAAGTTCTGTCAACTTGAGTTGCCGCAATAAAAAAAAAAAATAATTTTCTAGAGATAAAAAACAATACTGTTTACGCAAGTCGACTAAACTGGTTAAAAAAAACTAGAAAAACCAATCTAACAACATGGAAGTTACCACAGGATTACAGTGGCATCTTGAAATCCGTGAATTAGTTAAAAGAATAGGAACTTACTAGGAAAGAAATAAGATTATTGTTCGTTACTACTTTTTTTACTTTAATTATTCTATTATTAGCGCATATTCATCGATATATAATACATACACTATTAAGTGTATGTATTTCCACATGTCGCTGTTCATGGAATTCATTAATGTTTAGGATTATTGCGGTCAAACTTTTTTTTTCTAGCGCAAACTATTTCTATGCACCCATGCGATCTCTAAGCCTTTACTACATGTACACACGCAGTTCCTCGAAGGACGACACTGCAATAGTTCATACATAATGACTTTGTGGCTTACAGAAAGAGTAGACGTGTTATTCCATCAGCGGACAAGTGTTAGCTGGGACCTCGGGCAGAGGTGAATGACAGCAAGCATAAATCAGACCTCCGGTGTTTGACTTCCCATGGACAGACGTCTACAACCTCAATTATTCCTTATACAGTGAGAGCTGTCGAAACAGCACAAGCGAAAATGGACTTGGCAAAAAAAAAAGAGAAAAAAAAAGCACTATTCCTGATCTCTGAAAAAGGTGGGCAGTGTAAATGTTCATATAATCCAATATTTCGGTGATGCATTTAATTAAATTATTCCTGGCCAACAGTTCTTCGTGACAATTTAATGTTCAACAACTTATTAGCTGCCGGCTAAGATAAATAAATCAATTGGTGTGACAGAAAAAATTGAAATGTCCAACTCAGATCTACAATACCCTTGTAGAACTGACAATTCTACTTGTCAGACTATTTATTTTAGAGGAATAAATAAAATTATTTCAGAGGAATCTTATTTTTAAATAGAAGTAGCACATGCATTAACGTGAGTGAATGCATAATTTTATAAGCGATTTTGAAATTTCCCTAACCGGGAGAATTATATATAATTATCATTTCCAGATAGCACTAACTGTCTTGAAGAGTAAGCAGACTCCAATTCGTAATAATAATAATAAAGTCCGCGTGGTTAACCTAGTGGCTGTTCGCTTCGCAACCATATGACTGGGGAAGGAGTGTCCCAGGTTCGATTCCCGTCGAAGATGTGAGGAATTTGAGGATCTTCCTCGGCCATAGCCAAGTTAGCCGGTCTTGGAGGCGGGCAGTAGGGTTTTTTCCGGCAGTTTATCTGGCATTTTTCTTCCCGCAAGCAGGCAAACCGGCCCCGCGAACACACACGGATCTCATCATCATCAAATTCCTGACATGTACCCTCAAGGGGTGTACAGGATATGATAGTACTACATGAAAAATTTATATCATTACTAACTTCCTATCTACAATTTTCCTCCAAATCAGTCTGTTAGTTGTCAAGACTCCAACATTATCAGATCTTATATTTCTATCGTCTAAGGCACTTTGTACCGTATCAATCCACCTATATCTTGGTCTTCCTCTGGGTCGTTTTCCTGCCAACCTGGCAGAGAACACTTGTTTTGCTAAACTTTCCTCTCCCATTCTATTTAAGTGACTATACCACCTGAGATTAACTCTGCTAACGCATTCCTGGATGCTGACAATGTCAAGTTCTTTCCTAATATTCTCGTTTTTAATATGATATTGCCATTGATGCCATCTGTTCACGCCTCTAATCTTTCTCAGATCCATTTCTGACTCAGATCCATTGGTTAAAACTGGTTTGAACACTGTGTTGTATACAGCTAATTTAGTGTTCCGACTAATTTCTCTCTTATTCCATATGAATTTATTTAGTTGACTTCCCACCATACCAGGTTTGCTGATTCTGTTGTCTATTTCCATATTTAATTTACCATCTTCACTAAAATCGTGCCTAAGCAGCTGAAATGTTTTACTTGTTCCACAGGTTCTCTTCACAACAGTTGACATTTTCAACGATTCTGCCTATTTTTATTGCTGACCTTCATACCATATCTATTACAACAGCTATTCAATTTAGCCAGAGAATCTTGCAGACTTGTAGCGGATTTATTTAGAAGTATAACATCATCCGCATAAAGAAAAGAGCTGACATTAACATTTCCAATTTTGATATCATGTTTAATACCACTTTCCTTCATAATGTGATCCATATAGATAATGAATAACAGAGGGGATAATGTACATCCTTGTCTCACACCAGATTTAACATTAAACCATCTTCCTGTACTTCCTTCAATTCTAACTGCTGACTTACAACTCAAATAAAGACTAAGTATTGCTTGATATAATGCCCCATTGACACCACATAACTGTAACGTATTGAATAGCTTCTCTCTTGACACCTTGTCATATGCCTTTTCCAGATCGACAAAACTTAAATAAGATCTTTGTTATATTCCCATGCTTTCTCGACTATTTGTCGTAAAGTGAAGATCTGATCCTGACAGACCTTTATTTGGCCTGAATCCGGCTTGTTCTTCACCAAGCTTTTCTTCCATAATTCTTCTCAACTGTTTCTCAAGTATACTTGCATAAATCTTGCCAGGAACACTCCGTAGGGAAATACCTCTGTAATTCTCACATTCAGTTTTATTTCCCTTTTTATATATAGGTACTATTAGAGCTCTACTCCAATTATCGGGAGTTCGTCCCTCTGTCCAGGCTCTCTGAACTACGCAGTGCAGCCACTGAAAGACTTTTATACCACCATACTTCAGCATTTCTGGTCAAATATCATCTTGTCCTGCTGCCTTTCCACATTTCAAGCCTTTGATGGCTTTTTCTACTTCAAGTATGGATATGTATTCCTGACTGTATGCCTGTTGAGTGTTTTTTTTTTTTTACCACTGTGCTATCACTGCTTGTTTCATTTAGCAATTTTTCGAAGTAATTTCTCCATAATTCAAAGATATCTTTTTCTCCTGTTTCCTCCATTTCTAAACTTCTTCAACAACCTCCAGAATATCTTACCACCTTCTTGATATTTATTTTCTATGTTCTTACTAAAGTCCTCCCATGACTTTTGTTTAGCTAGTTTTACACAGTGTTTCGCTTTCTTACATTTGTCTCTGTATTCTCTAAGAGCACAAGCTGACTTATTTGCCAGGAACTTTGGATATGCTTTCTTCTTTTCCTTCTGCCTCTTTAACTTCCTGTGTCCACCAGGGAGTTCTGATTTTTCTATCCTTGCAGACAACCTCACCACATGCCTCTCTGGCTGAATCAATCAGGGTTTTCTTCAAGGCTTGCCACTGAATCTCCAAGGTTTGATTCCTGTTCTCAAACTCTTTCATTTTTTCTTCAATAATCTTTCTGTATTTTAGTCTACAGTTCACATCTGAGAACTGCTCAACTTTTATTCGCTTTAAAACTTTCTTACATGTTATTCTTTTCAATATGAAATTCAATTTTATCCTGCTCAAGACTAAATAGTGATCATTTCCAATTTCAAATCTTCTGTACACTCTAGTGTTCCTGCATCAGGGAGAAAACATCACTATCAACAATAACATAGTCAATGAGATTTTTCTTAATCCTTGCCTCTTCTCTCCATGTGAATTTGTGCACATGTTTATGTTCGAACATGGTGTTAGTAATAACCAGTCCATGTCCTGAGCAGAAATATAACAGGTATTTACCATTACAGCCATAAATACGTAACCTCCATGAGGGGGGGGGGGCTCAACTCGCCCCAATATGGACGGGGGAGAAAAAGGGAGGAAACTCCATTCGAATAAATAAATATATAATAATAAAAGCAATTTCCTGAATTGCTTTTATTATTATTATTATTAGAAGTTTATTAGTTTATCTTAAAAGAACTCTGTAGATATATCCATAATTCTATAAGATACTGCAAATTTTAAAATACTTTATGACATAAAATGAATTGAGAGTTCGTACAATCTTCAATACTATACCGTTAACTAGTTTTTTGTAATACAGTAGAAGTTTGATAAATCGAAATACAGTTCCTTTGCCAGCGTTTCTGACAAAATCTGGTTTAATGAATCAATTTATTAAGAAATTAAAATATCTTTTCTAAAGATATCCGAGTATTTCAGATATCAAGCCCAAAGAAGGCATTTCTATGTAGACGTTAAGAAAATTAATACAAATTACGAAAACGAATAGTTTGAAGAAACAACGAACACGACTAAAAGAAGCACGGTAACCAAAATTTTAACAAAATTTTGGTGAATTAAAAATTAAAATTAAGAATTAAAAATAAAATTTTAATTAATTTTGGAAACCAACATTTTAACAAAATGTCTTGCGAAGATTCTAATTCAAAAGCACCGTTCAAAATATGCTCAATAATATTTTAGAAGGTAGGTTATGAGCTCAAAGGCTCATTTCTTGCACCTCGCATTTAGATATTTCCTAGAAAATGATGTTGCTTTTGTTTTTATCTGGAATTATGGCCACGGAACTAAAGTAATCAGGTAATATATTTATAAATTGCATGTGCTCTTCTGGCTGGTTTGCCTATTTTATGGAATTAAAAAAACTCGAGTTTCCGACTAAAGGGAATGAATGATGTTTCGATGTACACAGTAGGTTGTTGTAAGATGCAAAAAAGAGACAGCCTAACATAAGCAAAAGAACAAGATTTTCCCGCGTGGGGACAACTGTAACTCCCATCGGGCGCCTCCCCTGGTGGCGGATCGGGGAATGTTCGTCATAGTTTACTATGAAGGGTAGGAGGGAAATAAAATACCTCCCGCGGACCAACAGGATAGCACTTCCCTTATAGGCCGGTCTGAGGACCGCGAAGGTGGCAGCCCCACCACCAGACTCGGGTGAAGGCTAATCCCCTGCACACCTTAAAATTTCACCCATTAAAAGAAATAACAAAGAGATAGCCGAACTGCCTAAATGGTTAACGACAAATATAGAAAAAAAGGTACATGAGATACGGAACATGGAACGTTAAAAGTCTACATAGAGAAGTAAACGAATTAATAGATGAATTTAAAAAATCAAGATTGGATCTGCTAGCAGTCACAGAAACAAAAAAGAAAGGTCAAGGTTGCCAGAAAATGAAAGATGGGTATATACTTTTCTATTCAGGGGTAAACCCAAGAGAATGGGGAAAACAAGGGGTAGCTTGCACAATTAAACCAGATCTCAAAGAATATATTACTAAATGGCAACTAATAAACGAAAGGTTGTTGACAATCACTATAGATTTTAAATCAAACAACCAAGTATTCACTGTAATTGTTGCATATGGCCCAAACGATAATGCTAATAAAGAAATTAAAGATGAATTCTTCGAACTCTTACGAAAAACAATTGAAGAAGTTCAAGGGCATATCATACTACTAGGAAGTCTTAATGGCCGGGTAGGGAATCAAGTAGATGAGGAAACGAAACAAGTGTTGGGATCACAAGGAGAAATAACCCGGAATAATAATGGAGAAAGAATAATAAATCTTTGCCTTACAAATAATTTAGTAATAGCGAATACTATGTTCAAGCATAAAGAAATCCATAAGTTTACCAGGGAAGAGCCCAGTAGAAACGAAAATTCTATAATCGACTACGCCATCATAAGCAGATCCTTTGAAGTATACAAAAAATGCAAGAGTCTATATAGGTCCTGAAATAGGCAGTGACCACTACTTATTAGTATTGGAAACAATCCATAAAATAAAAGTTGAAAAATGTAGAAAAAGTAGCAAGGAAATAAATGTTAAGATAAAGAACTACAAACTAAAGAAAGAAGACACAACCATTGAGTATAAAAGTAAAATAGAAGAGAAGATGAAAGAAGTAGAAAAAGAGATATATGAAGACCAAGATGTAAAAAACCTATGTTACAGCAAAACACTCCTTCTAGAAACAAGCAAAAGAAATTTGTGGTGTATCATTAAATAATAAACAGAAGAAACATAAAACACCCAGGTGGACTGAAGAACTAAAAGAAGAAATTAAAAAAAGAAAAAGCAATTATGGAAGAGATATATAACATCAAAGCTGCAGGTTGGTAGAGAACTATACAACAACCAAAGAAAGAAAGTTAAAACCTTAGTGAAAGAAGAGAAGAGAAAAGAAAATGCTGGTAAGACTTCGAACATACTTTAGAACAAAATTTTAAAGGAAACCAAAAATTCTTCTATAATGTTTTAAGAAGAATGAGGTCAGAGAAAGAATACCCCATAAAGTTTATCAAAAATAAGGATGGAAAGATGGAAACAGTACTTTCAAGAATTATTGGAAGATGCAGGACATGGAAAAAACAGAACCCTAAGAGCAAGACACACAAGCAAAATAGAAGATCAGAGTGCAGAAATTCATGAAAATGAACTGTTAGCAGCAATAAATAAATAAAATAAAACTGGGCAAATCGGCAGGTCATGACCAAATAACACCAGAAATGATAAAGAATTTAGGAACGAAAGCCATAAAATTTCTTTTACACCTATTGAATGTTGTATGGAAAAAGAAAATTATCCCCAAAGACTGGGAAGTAGCTATAATAATCCCTATATTTAAGAAAGGAGACAACCGCAAATGTGAAAACCATAAGAGGAATTTCGCTTTTAAGCGTTCCAGGAAAATTATATGCCCGTATTTTAGAAGCGAGGCTTAGGGATCAAATAGAGGATACACTGGATGAAATGCAATATGGCTTTCGAAAAAAATAGAAGCACGCAGGATCTTATCTTCAGTCTTAGACAAATATCTGACAAAACAGTGGAATATGGAAAAGAACTACATTCATGTTTTATAGATTTTGAAAAGGTCTTTGGCCGAGTTCCCAGACACTTAACATGGCAAACATTAAAGAAAAACAGATACAAGATAACTTAATAGCGGCCATACAAAGCCTCTACAAAAGTAATAGTTATGTGAGAACCTGTAATAATAGATCAAAAGAATTTGAAACAAATGTAAAAGTGAGGCAAGGCTGTATCCTCAGCCCTCTTCTCTTCATCATAGTAATGGATGAAATTTTAAAGGCATGCCAAACAAAAACAAAAAAGTTCCACCTAGGATACAGTGAAAGAAACCAGGATTTTACACATGGCTTTTGCAGATGATGTAGTGATTCTAGCAAATACAGCTGAAGATCTGCAGTACAATATCAACAGTTGGTATGAAGAAACAAAGAAAAGGAATATGACCATAAATATATATAAAACTAAAACAATGATCATATCTAGAAACCAACAAAAACACATAATAAAGATAGAGAATCATAACTGGAACAAGTTCACTCCTTTAAATACTTGGGGATCATATGTACAAGAAGATGGTAAACTAGACACAGAAATTAACAACAGGATAAGAGGAGGAGCAAAGCTATTCGATGCAATGAAAGGCCCACTCCTAGATAAGAAAGTAGTCACCCAGAATACCAAAATGGCAGTGTACTGTTCAGTGTTTTTACCAACATTAACATACAACTGTGAGTCTTGGTGTTTAACAACAGGAAACACAAATAAACTACAAACAATTGAAACGAAATATCTCAGGAAAGTGGCACAAAAAACAAGACTAGACCGAATAAGAAATCAAACCATAAGAGACAGCCTTCAGATTGCACCTCTGAATCAATTCATAACACAAGCCCCAAATGAGATGGTTTGGACATCTTAATCGAATGGAAGAAGGAAGTAGCAAAAACGGTATACGAAAGCCAGAAAATAGGAAAAGAAACATAGGCAGACCCAGGAAAGGTTGGCAAAAGGAAATTAAAGAAAAAAAATTGGAAAAGAAGGGAATTAACTGGAAAGAAGCAAAACAACAAACCTTGGACAGGACGGCATGGAAATCTCTTTGGCAAAATCTCGACGCTTAAAAGCATAAGAGATCATAGACGAAGAAGAACAAGATTTTAGTATTAAAAAATATCAACTACAAATACAACTTTCATTTTAATATGAACGTTCGTTTTCTTTTTGAATACAAACTGATTTGAATTTAATTTTATATAAGAACTTATTTAATAATTAATTAAGCAATTACAAAGCACAGAAATCACACTGCTGTACAAATAATAACTGCTTGTTATTATATGTACAGCAAAAATTATTTAAAAACTGAGGTAAAAAACGATCAAATAACTTTTCAGTGCCTTGATCAGTTCAACAATTCTGTCATGTTATCTGGCATTTCTTCATATTCCCGAAAATAAACATTTGTTTATTTTCGGGAATATGAAGATCTATAATATAAATACAGTAATGAAAAAATGTAATACCATTTGTTCAATACTTCGGAACACCTTCAAGATTTTAGGTTCTCACTCGAGACCTCGCATTGTGGGCCTTTCTGCTAAGCCACCTAAGAGGCAGCAAACATTTGTTGTTGTTATTATTACGTGACGCCTCCAAGGATTCATTGTGGAAGGGCACCCTCCTCCATTACAACTCACTGTCTCCCTTACTTCATCCAAATATACGACACTACTACCATCAACACAACGCCATTAATTTCAGTATCTCTCTCTCTCTCTCTTAGATTTCTTCAGTGTACCAGGCAGAAGAGTGAGAGAAGAAAAGAACAATAAGTGCATAATCAGGACGAATAACAAATTTATTCTGGCCTGCATTCACAGAAATGTTACAATTAATGGGATTTGAAAAAAATAAAGTATGGAGTATTGAAGAAAAACTAGTTTATTATGTACATAAAAGTTCATAACAATTGCATACGCAAAAGTCATCAGAAATCACAAGCACGTCTTTACTAGTGTCGGTGCGGCAGATGAGTTTCTCGTGTTGCTCTTTAAGAATAAACGATGTTAACCTTCAGTAACATTCCTAACATTATTCAATTATTCTGTGAAGATTAAGTCCAAGCGGGATGTTCAAAGAAACATTCAACGTAGCACTCCAGGGTAAAATAGCCTTCGTGACGCACAAAATTTGCAGCGGATGTTGGTGAATTATTCAATTCACGTTTCCCGAGATAAAATCAGCTTCAAAAAATCTAGCATATCTGCAAGTCATCTGAGAACACTATTGCACAGCGCACGTCAAGACCTTGACTATAAATCAGTGTGAGTGGAAGCTTTTTCAAGTGATCGTAAATCTGAATCCAATTGCTGCACGCACTCAGTAAACTAACTGGTACTTCAATAATAATAACAACCCTAAGGAGCAAACATTCAACATCGCATCTTCCTTACCTATCTACGAAAGCCAGGTCACAAGAGAGCGACTAAGTTTGCTTTGATTACAAGATTCAGTTAGGCTAACAAGGTATATCCGCAGTATTTCAGACAGCCGCCTTCTCCCTACTAAAAAAATGATGGTCGTAACTATAACTGAAGGAGTCTAATGTGAAGAAGATAACATACACTTGCTTATTTCATTATTTACGGTTGGTTCGATAAGATCCAAAAACCCATGGAAACTTTCACTTGTAGCTACTAAAAATAAACAAATTATAAAAGTAATATATTTTATTTCTCTTGATTTCTGACTTACTGGAAGTTCATGGTAAAGAATTGCGATATTTCTAAACGAGTTATTTCCCAATAGTTTTCTTTCGAAATGCTACTATATACTATATTGTAATCACTCGCGTAACTTTATAGGAAAAGTTAGTTTCAACTAAATAAATAAAATATAAATAGCAATAATTCAAATCTAACCCACGGTTCTTAGCTTCCTTCTGTAGCACGGTCGGAAGGAGGGTTGTCATACACCCTTCGATTTTGTCACGACTAGAGCATGAAAATGTTACATGTGTTTCTCCAATTGGATCTAAGCTAGGTGGCCTGATACGAAGGTAGCGTTTTTCTTTTTTTTTTTTCTTTTAGAAATTTGTTCTTTCCTCTTCAAAACAGAATTAACAGGCAAAAATATATTTGTGGTGGGTGGTAAAATGGCACGGTACAGAAGGCGGATCTTTAGTGTTGCATAGAGTTCCGCGATGAGTCTTCTAGACATAATAAAGAACCGTTCGAGGTCTTTTGGTTCTGAGAGCTGGACACTACTGAGCGAAGTCTAGAAATGTTTGACGAATTATTTGAGGCCAAACATCTGAATGAAATTATAGATAATTCTCGAGTGAGCTCACTCGAGAATTATCTATAAAACAGCCCACCCACCCACCCACACACCAACGATTATCGCTTTTCTAGAATTTCTGGGGGGACAGACAACTGAACGATCACAAAACTTTAATTATCCAAAAAAATTAACAAAAGTTCCTAATATACCTTACCACAGCGGCAAGTGCTGTGGTAAGATTTATTATAAACTTTTAAGAAACATGAGATTAGATTAACTAAAACGATTTTTTACTCGTTCATTCCGTTTAATGAAAAGATGCACCAAGATTTCACAGAGCCCAGAATAACGCTGAAATTAAAAGGTCCCTATCACATACAGAAATATTTTAATCGAATTTTAAACATTAGAAAAACATTCGTCTATTAATAAATGACTCCTAGTATATTCTCTTCCATCTGGAGAGATAAAGACAGATTACCACACAGTATAAATCATGTAGAAGCAAGAATGAAAATGGGACCGGAATAGTAATGGATAATTACACTTCGAAATCATTAGAAGGCTTCTGGCCTACCTCAGACAGAATTATTAAGTAAAAATCCAAAATAATCAATTTATGCATAATATAAATGTGTATCCCTCACTCGAATTATCTATATGATGAAAAATATTATATGAAAACATACAAGCATTAAAATAAAGTAAAATCACCGACAGAAATGTCAAAGTAGGGAAGGTGAGATATAAAAATATAAAGCAGGAAATTACTTCAGCTCGGAAAGGGGGGAAAAAAAAAGGTGAAATCCTAATACTTTTGTGATGTAAATTATTTAATACTTGGAATCAAATCAACCTTATGATTAAAAAGGTTCAGAAACTTAGTGCTGACGGTAATCCAGATAACAATGTAGTAGCTAATACAGAAATTAAATTGAAGACGTTAACGAATAATGACAGAACTCTAGACTAAACTGGAATGATATACAGGCTTTAGATAAATAAGCAAAAGAAAAGATAATCGATTTAAATAATTACTTCATTGTAAAAATGATGAACTCGAAAATGAGAGAAATGAAAAAGTGTTAATTTAATGAAAACTTGGTCTGATTTCAAAGAAATAACTCAAAATATCAGAAGCTCTAATATTTCCAACTCCAACAATCGGGGGGGGGGGGGGAACTATCGCTGATGAAATTATGGAATTACTTTTTTTTTGAAAAAAAAAAGGAAAAAATAGAGAAAGTAAAAATGTAAAATTAAACCACGAAATAACTCACGATGTTTAGTTAAAGAATCAGTTTTATTACAGATATTCAAGAAAACTGGGAGAGAGAGATTAAGACTACAGAGATTTACTCTGTAGTTAAATCTAAAAATAGGCAATAAGAATGAAACATTAAACTAAACATTGTTAAATAATCATCTTGACAAAAACTATGGGAAACTCGATAACAATCACAACAAAAAATAAACTGAAATTATTGAAATGTGAAGAGTACACAGAACAGTTGGTTAACGAACCATGTCGTGAAATTATTGTAGAATAATATTGGATAAAAGTTACAACCTGATATATAAGTTAAGAGTTGAGGAAACAAAGTGAATTAGAAATGGAAAAAGCACAAAATATTGTGCTTTTTTCATTTCTAACCTGCATTGGCAAATATTAAACCTCAATGATATGCGAAAGATCAACTGCTGTAAAAAACAGGTTTACTTCTGCTTCACAGATTACATTTCTTATAAAATATTGGAATGGACTTACGATTTAACGTTAATAAAAAAAAAAAAAACATGTTGAAATCAACGAACTACGATAAAAATAAATAGCAAAAGAATGGACAGAGAGAGAGGGAGAGAATATACATTGTCCAGCTTCTCATCATCGTATTACACATGCATTTTGTGATCTTCTCTAAAAGTGTCATGCAAAAAAATAGCACCAATATTCATGTCAATTGCTGGAATTTTATTTACTTTTAAACCGAATTTATCACAGTTCTGTTGATTTATTAATTATACTTTCCAGTTCAAAGGATCTGCAAGGTATCATTAATAAACTAACACAGGTGGAACAACTCGGTCCAAAAAAAAAAAAATTAAAAAAAAAAAAATATATATATATATATAATATAATGTAAGCATTCAAAATTTAAAATGAAACAAATGCCTACTTAAAACAAAGTTAATATAAATGCATGGATGAATGGGAAAAAAAAAAGACATGGACTGGAGATGTGGTTTCTAAGAAGAATGATACAGATTAGCCACTAAACAAAGTTACGAAACAAAGTACTTGAAAGAAAAAAAAAACAAAAATTTTTTCTTAATGAGTAGAGAGGAGGAAAATAAATGTAACATAATGAGGACTGGCCAATGTGATCATCATAGGAAAATACAGAGGCCGACTGAGGCATCATGAATATCAAATATTTAAAGATGCTCAAGACAGGGAAAAGCGGAGAACCATGACCGCTAATCTCCTAACCGAAGACAACACTTGAGTGAATGGATGGATGGTATACATTCTTTGCAAGTGACGATGCTAATTTTATTTTATTTTTTACTACAATCAAAAGACACAATGCAGATAATCGCTTATGTGATACAGAAGTCCGGAAGAAGCTTTTGATTAATAGTAATCTAAATCAGAAGGGATTCCATCTCAAATAGGATCTACGAACCATAGCGACTATGCTCATGACAGAGATCCCAAATTCAATGAAAGGAGACCGGTTTCCTGAAGCAAAAACAAGAAAGAAAAATTGTTTCTAGCCAAGAGGAATGTTCAAACTTCAAACAGTTTTTGTTTGAGGATTTCCTTTGATTGTTCTTCAAAAGGAACATTTTCGCAAATATCTACAAACAATCCTGTACTGCATATAAATAATAATAGTAAACTATATGAATAATAAGTAGGAAACTACATATTATAACCAAATAGAAAAATAAGTGTCATTAAATTTAAATGTCGTGGAATATAATTAATGTAGAAGAAAGAAAAAAGAGCAAAGTAAACGAAGAACTTCTTAGAGCCAATAAAATATCAGAGAGACAAACAATTTGGGATAAATAATTTAAACTTTTTAAATAATTTACGGTTAAGACTGCCGCCTACATTTTGGAGGAGAAAAAACGGCGTTAGAAAACTATTCTGAAATTGCTATTAAACAGATAATTGTGTCGTATGATCGATTTCGAGCATAATACAAATTAATTAAGTACTGATATTTGTATGTGATTACATTAGCGTTTACTTTTGTTTTTAGATAGTTTTTATCGGGTTTTCTGTGGGGAATGGAAAGATGCAAAAACTTTCAGCACCAGGGCAACTGACTATGATTCACTTTTCCCTCATCATACTAAGGCCTTGTGACTTAACCTCTTCGCCAAGATGAGGCTCTCTCTCTCTCTCTGAGAGAAAGTTTTCAGCAAAAACAGGATATCACTATGCGCCATGCCATAATCCGTATTATGAAATAGCGTTTATTTTCCTTAACACATATTAAGAAACGACGTTATTTGAATGGAAGGACGAACGATGTTGCTCGTTACTTTGAAAAGGATAACAATAACCTCCGCACCTTTTAAAATAATTAGTGCTGAACCACATTAAATAAGAATACTCACACTGCTAAACAAACAAAGACAATTCCTGAAATCGGCAACACCACAGAACAATACAGAAAAGAAAAAGATTAATAAAACACACTACCGAACGAAACTTGGTAAGTTCGGAAACTACAGACTGAATAAACATTTTGAGCATCAACGACTTGCATGATTGCATACGTTTAGTATTTTCTTAGCTTCACAATATTGAACCTCTGCTCCGCCCTCGCATTTAAGCAACTTAAATGTATCCACCACAAATATTTACTTCGTGTTAAATCCACTTATCTGTGCTGACACGTAACCACGGTAAATGAAGATAAATACCTGTAAGGTTATAAGTGAGTGCTGAGGGGGGGGGGGGATGAGAGTGAAAAGACGGATGAGTCCATTAAAAGCCAAACACAGGAAACGCAAATGATTCTGGGTGCAGAATTAAATAGGCTACCAAATTAACGAATCGTAGCACTACATGAAATATAGTTAAGAAAAAAAAAATGCCAACGTAGTCAGTCATCTAACAGCCTGAAATATGTAGAAATTAAAAAATAATTTGTTCACCATAAAATTAACAGTTAAATTAGTTTCCTGACAAGAGTTCTACCTTCTTCGTGAGAAACTTAGTCAAAAAAGTACTTTTTAATTAAGATATCAGCGTTTTGATAATCATCTAATTAGATGGATGACAGAAACCTTTGTCTTTATCTAGGCACCTTTTAATTACAAAGATCTTCGGATTCATGAATGCGACATTACTTAGAGGAATTATGTACTTAAGGTTTTATTATTTTTTTTTTTCAAATCAAACACGACAATGGATTTTTTAGAATTTCTCTTCAAATGAAACGCTTTAAAAGTTGTTTGCAGGAAGACTTAAAGACCTCCTGCATGTAATACAAAATTAAAGATCGGTGTTCATTATTTAAAATACTGCGATTACTGACTTACGCTCGTAGGCGGTAATAAGACTTCCAGCGGATATTTTAATGCATTTTTTCTACGATTACCAATATAACTACCCCAAAATATTCCTTGTTTGCACTATCGCTTATTTTAACATTTCTTAAAATTGTAGAAATTGCGAAATAACAAACATGAGCTGAGACCTGGTGTAACGAGAGCTAAGAGCAGGCAAATAAGAAGAAAACTGCTGATTAGAATATTTCCTCATAAAATTTCTTAGTGCACTAGAATAGCAGACCAGTGCCCCTCATCAAGACTACCAACAACTCCCTAATAGACAGGCAAAGATGTAGCTTCCGTGCATATTTGTATGCATAAAACCGGAAACAGTACTTACTAACACAATAACAAAGTAGAGCAATAAAGGTGGCAGCAATATTACCTTCAACGCTAAGATGACAAAAGCCAAAGAACAAACCTGTTTTAAATAGCTACGTGCCAGAAATAAATCCTAAATACCGAACAGGTCAAGCAATTGTCAGCAGTGCATTCTTAGTAACGCTTCTATTAATTTTCTGAAAGAAGAACGAAGGCAAAGGAGGAACTGACTCAGAACTCTTCCTAAGACTACCTCAAGGTCCTAAGCACAACAGAAACTCTTCAACAAAGTAAGTGACACAGGATCTTAGAGAAAATAAATGGTATTCAAATTTTTCACACTATTAGCATCAAGAAGGAACGCATCGAGGGTCAACTACCCAATTTACCGGCATCAGTGACTAAGGCTTGAATGCCTAAAATATCAGTATCGATCGCGACACTTGGAAGAAATTTTTTTTCAAAACTGTTCATATGAGTACTTGAGAATTACTTAGAAATTCCAACCTAGTGACTTCTAATTGGGGACGTGGTAGAAAATAAACTTATAATAGTTAAATGTTACGATGCTTTGATCCAACCGCTTCAGAAATATCTGAGAACACGTGGGTTTTAAGGCAGGAAATATTTTTCCTCATTAGGCGTCAGCTCTTTAGTTCACATTGGAAAACAAATGAAAGTGTTGGTTTTTAGATTTTAATGGCTTTGAAATGCATGCCGATTCAAACTCTCGAGCTAAATGCATATGCAAAGATTCAAACACAAATTCTTTTTATATAACAAACGTTTATGTACGAAAATGACTTCTTGATTTCTTTTAACTTCTTTAAAATTGCTTGAAAATTTGCATTTCGAAAGTATATCAATGACGCCAGTGATTACACTATTTAATAAAACTGAAATTTCCTAAAAGCAAAACATGTCTTTCACAATTATAAGTTTTGAACACAAATATGACTTCCATATCGTTCTATCACTTAAGAATTACAGATTTTTAGCTGCCAGCTATGTGAGCATTTTGATAATTTAAGTACAGTTGAATGACCTAGTGAGAGATCCAAGTCTTACTAAAACAAGCTGAAATGCTTAGTCTAGGCTGCAAAGATGAAGCCTCCTCGAAAACTGCACGAAGATCATCTTGTTTCGAATGCGTCAGCAAAATTTAGAATTATTATTTTAAATAACAAGTGGTAATCTTATGTTCAGCAAGCATGTTTATGGAACAAACGTTTATGTACATCTGTGCAATGACGTCTATTTAAAGATGCAAAGCCTTGAAAGCCGTGCCGTTCTGCGCACTAAAGAAATATTTTTTTATTCCTAGCAAAGCAAAACCTCCATATGAAGAATCGTATGAGATTATGGTTGTGCTTTATTAATTACGATGAATACAGGAGTAATATCTGTGGTTGCCTGAGTGAAAGTACTTCTAATGAGCTTGCATTCAGGAAGTAACTGTTGCTTTTTACGCAAGTGAGCTAGTCGAGGTAAAGACAGCCATTATGTTTTAAAAAAAACGGCCAGTCAGCGAGTTTAGCTAAGTGGAGAAAAGCGTTTGACATCCACTCTTTCTAAGATCAAAAACGCACCCTTACTATCGCTCCACATCATTAAACCCAGTTTGATGACAGATGTCGTTTATTTTTTTATGTGAATTCCACAAAAGGTTGTAAACCTATCGTGCATTAGTAGTGCGAGGGGCGAGAATTATATATTCCGGAAATCCTGCTCTTATAGACCAAACATAAAACGTAGTTACCTAAGGCATTCGATAATCAGGGTGATGGTCTCGCACCGTGCGATGAATCATCTACTACATAAAATATTTACAAACATCTGTGCAATGACGGGATTCGAATCCATGGCTCAATAGTTAGAGAGCGGAAGTGCTATCCATTTAGCCAATCAAGACAGTAAATAAGAATAGTAATGGTATTTAAACAGTTCTCAAGAATTAAGTGATGTAAAAATTAAAGAAAACACTTTTTCATCGAAAGAACTTTCCTTCTGCGAAGGAAATTTTTTTCGATGACATCTTAAATGACAAAAGAAGCACAGAATGCTTTCGATATGTGAATTGTCAAGAAAATTTAGGATCCGTTCGAAGTGACAATTATAGAGATCTTATAGAAGACAAAAGCAAGAACATGTAATTAAGAATCCATTTTCTGCATTCACCTTTGGATTTCTTGGGTGATGTCAGTGAAGAAGATGGCGAGCAATTCCATTCTACGGAATCGCTATGGAACTAAAGAATGCTGATGATTTTTGCTAATCTTAATGTACTGATACCAGCATTTTAGTGGAAGTTTAAAAAAAACTTAAATTCGCATATACAGTACTTACTACAGAATCACATGAAATGTAATTAATACAGCAACACGTAACTTCGATTCCTGACAAACTGGAGTGACGAAAGAGTTATTGCCTCACATTGTAGGCTAGCTATCAAGGTTTTATACTGCAGATGATATAGCTAGTAATTTATTGAATCAATGAGCTGATAGTAACAATAAAAAATAATGCACGTTCAGTAACGTTACCTGTAGTATTGACGCAAAATACTTCCGTAAATACTACAACGTTACACAAAATGTAATATTAATTCTTCGTTCTAAGAGTTAACATTACATTTTATAATGCTAATTCTTAGCTGGAAAAGTCTGCAAGTGAGACAACTTGAAATATTAAAACGTGAACGAACAAATTGTTTTTACAGTTATATATAAAAAAAAAAAAACTTTCTAGAAGGCCGTAAAGACGTGACAAGCAGGAAACAGTTCAAATAATATACAGGAGGATCGACATACATGGAAATAGAAGCCAAATCACACACCTTGTAAGAAAAACCCCAGAAAATGCTACATAAAGTACTTAAAAAATTGAAATCACTGGGATCCAACATCTAAAGAAAATAATCTTACCTAAATCAGAGTCCATTTCTTGAAGTAGATCTCATCTAAATTAGCATGAAATTATTAGCAAAAGATCAATGTCATGTTATCCGCCATTATTCCTCCCTTATTTCTACTAAAGCAATATAAGCAACAGCTATCTAACATCCATTTATAGCTGAATTGCAAACCTACCACCCAGATTCATCTTTTATTCCATCTACCTCTGTTTTCTGGAGTCTGTGGAGAAGTATTCCGCACAGACTCCATCTCTTCAAGAAGAATATCAGCAGATTACATTTCCCTAGACTATTGCTCATACATAGCATCATTTATTATAGGTTTTGCAGTCTCTGTTATATAAAAAAAAGGTTCATTTTCAAGGTTGAAGAGATTGAGGTCAAGGTCACCAGGAAATTCCATTAGAATTTGGGTTGGGCTGGTTGAAATCACGGCCTAATCAACCATGGTTGATGCCAATACAATTGTGTCTTTTAAATGCGAATGTTCGCCGAAAGGATTTATTAAAACCAGGTTCAAAGTCGATTAAGCTTATCACAAACTGATATGATAAAACATGTAAGGAAGAATCAGCCCCTGTCAAACCTCAACGTCAGATTCATTTTGATCTTAATCAAAATCTTCACATCAACACTGGTCTAAGAATCCGGTTTGGTGCGGGAGAGCGGTCATCTCGATTTGATCAACAGTAACTGCGTCTGATGCGTATCGTGGTTCAGTTACGCTGCGTTAAACTGGATAGAATTATGGCCAAAGCGACTAAGTTTATGAAGGTAGTGGATTATGTCTGTTAATTACGTGTGTACTCTGACCAATTTGCTCGTATCCGGGAGGGAAAAATCTTGCTTACCCCGTGCGAGATCTAGTTACTTAATCTATTTAACAAAAGTATTCTAGGAGATTGTAAAAAAGTGATTTAGTATTGGGTTGACCGTGTTTAACTGTGTTTTTACTCTGAATAAGCCAGATAATTTTTCAAACAAGAAATTCCATATTATTTATCGTTTTTCTAGCGAGAACTACAGTGGAGAAATTTCTCAACATATATCAGTTTCCATATCTTGTGAAAACATGGATTATTTCACAAAACGCTGTACACCTATAAACCTTATAGCGTATTAGTACTACCATGAATGGACTACAGGTTTTTAATATTTTTATTACTTATATTTGTATTTTTATTATTTTTTTTACATAATACGTAAACCTTACTCTAAAGACCAAACATGGAACTTTAAGCCACTTCAGGCCTCCAACAAGCGCTCTCACACCAGCAGATGAAATTCAACTCCCCTAACGACAATCAAAAACATCCAAGCTTGATCATCCATAGTACAAATTTAGAGATATAGAACACGGTAAGTGGATGGAGTGTCCGCGCGGTTAGCCTAGTGGTTGTGCGCTTCGCAACCATATGACTGGGGAAGGAGTGTCCCAGGTTCGATTCCCGTCGAAGACGTGAGGAATTTGAGGATCTTCCTCAGCCATAGCCAAGTTAGCCGGTCTTGGGAGCGGGCAGTAGGGTTTTTTCCGGCAGTTTATCTGGCGTTTTTCATCCCGTAAGCAGGCAAACCGGTCCCGTGAACACACACACGGATCTACAGCCATAAATACCTAACCCCCACATGAGGGGGCTCAACTCGCCCCAATAGAGACGGGGGAGAAAAAGGAAGGAAACTCCATACGAATAAATAAGTGGATGGAGTAAGGAAAATTTGAACCACAGCGCACTATAAAGAGGGAAGATTCAAGGATTGATATTATCTGGCATGGATGTTGCACTTCACAAATGCACAGGTTCCACTATTGTGACGCGGAAGGAATCGTAAAGAGCGTAATTAATAAACTTCAGATGGACAGCAGAGATTTAGGCTGCTGATTAAGATTCTGTTAAGAATAGTATCAGCTATGCACATTTCCACACTGCAAGTGATAGTGCACATCCTTTAAATTTGTCAAGATTGGGAATGTTGGTGGTGAAGGTGGATATGAATCTGTCTTTTTTTTTTTTTTCAGCTTTTATCGTCTTAATTTGGGGGGGGGATGAAGAGTTGTTTTTGTTATTTTCTGTATTGTTTAGGCAGATTTTTTTTTTTATCTGCAGTACTAACAATTTTTTATACTGTCTTCCATGACTGTTTAATGTTACAAGGAATAGGGACATAAAGTGACGGTCAATACCTACAAAGAGAGAGCTCCCAATTTTCCCTGCACACACCACTATACTCACCGCCCTTCGAGGTACGACTGGCAAAGTAAGGGGCAGCAAGATTACACTGGTAACTGATCGGCAAGCCTTTTGATGTGTTACCATGGAATGTGATGCCGTGTACTATCAATCGGATGGCCTTCTACTGCTGTACCCTAAAATGAATGAGTTTCGGGATCCCTACAGTGTTCAGCATGCCTATAAACTTGTCACCTGTACGAGGAGGAAATGTTTGTGTGTAGTGGTGGAAGAAACCTGGAAAACGTGCTCTGGGAACCAAGAATGGCAAGAGCGACTTTGACCCTTCCTCCATAGCACAGCAGTGACTGTTTCATCAGGAGCCACCTGGAAGTCTAGTAGACATTCCCTCCAACTAAGGAAGCGTATCTTACATGTTCCATATGATCTCAAGATGCTGCAAGAGAACAGACAGATAATCCCCACTGCAGACTTCAGTAATATTTTCATCAAAACCGTTATGCAACTTGACTTTAAAATTCTGGTAAGTTAATACTGCAAGATCATGTATTTCAAAAATCTTTTATCCCAGTATATCCAAAACGCTTCATGATTATAAATGGAAATGATATTAAGATGAATTATCTTGCAATGACAACAGCAGATGCTGTTGTCATTGCAAGATACGAGATGCACTTAACAGATTAAACGTTTAAATGTTCTTCTGCATAAATGAGAGCCATTGCAACTGAAAAAACACCAAAATAAAAATATCAAATCCTTAAAACATACATCTGCAATATCTTTTACACCCATAAGGATAGTCAATGCAATGGAGTGTGGCAGTGATAATTAACTAATGGTTTAGTTTTTTTGGAAATAATCCTTCAATAGCCGGCTAATCATCGTTAACAGTCGAACGGACTTCTGCTTGCGTGCTAGACAAGAAATTCCTAATCCTAACAGTATTCCTGTGTGAATATCTTGTGTTCTATGATCGATTTTTCTGAGTTGCGAAGTTCAAATTCAGAGTTTCTTCCTAGCAAATGCCTTACGTGCCTGCGCCAAAGACCGACTGAACCTGGGAACTGGCTGGAGGTGTAAGGGCACAGAAAGGGTTATTCGAATCGGTAAAGAATCGAAATACAAACCTTTCTTCTGCTGATGCTGTGTATTTTTTCCCCCTTTTTGGAATAATTATGAACATCGGAGAGTTTAATTCCAGTTAATAATATAAATGTCAAATATGTCTATCGCAGGCTTATGAAATAAATAGTGACTGAAACATGATCAACCAAATAAAACAAAGGTCGACAGAAGGTATTTTGATCAAGAAAAAAATCAGAACAGAAACTGGCAGTGTATATTACAATACTTGTAAACTTCCCATGCATTATTAAAAATAATGAATGGGAGTTTAATTTTCTATTACACCGTGCTGGTTAGTAATATGAGTATAGTATTTCAACTTGCATGAATGAATGAACTTCCTCAATCAATTACGATCACTTCGAAACGGTCAACAACTTCATGTTAGCATATCGCAGTACTTCCTCCTTAATGTTTCCTGTCTACAACTGCCTTGAACCGCCCTCCTTCCCTACATAGATCTGATTAAAACAATGTTTTCCAAATTGTTTCTTTGCCTAGTTGACTCAACTTTGAAACATTGAAAATTAAATAAAAATTATATTTTAAAATAAAATGGTTTGTTAAAGTTTGAAACAAACGACATAAGCCAAATGTTGAGAACCAATTTCCACAGGCGATACCGGAAGTTCAACACGAATCATTTCTCGACTCATTTGCACAGCATATTGTTTTCATTGTTAGCCTTACAACGAATGAAATTGTTGAAATGCTAAAATATATGAACAGTTACTGAAACTAACAAATGAGGTATTTGTATATAAAAATAAAACATATTACAAACGCATACCTTTATCATCACGAATTCCTGGAATATGTTCGAAAGGAATGTACGAAATCAGCAATAATTAAAACTTTAAGTTTCAAGTTTACCATGCTGATATCAAAAATGAGTTTTTTTTTTAATTTTTTTTTTAGGGGGGGGGGTCACTAGCATATTTCGCAAGCCTCACGAATAATACACTTTTTTTTAAAAAATAGATTCTGTAATGTTTTGTTCCCTCGAACCAAACTACCATAGATATAACGAAATGTTTCTAGCCTATTTACACAAGCTCTTGATGACAGTGGTAATGTAGGTAACTGAAAATTAAGCACAAAATAAAACATTCGCGTACACGGAATACTCGATGACATGCCCCTGCAGAAGTCCCGACCACTTATCTGGAACAGTGATTTTCAACATTTTTCATAATATGTCACACCTAGACTAATTATTAAAATTCTGTGGCACACTAAAAATATATTCTTTTACGATTTTTTTGACGATCTGACAAAAAATAGGCACAATTTTGATTGATTTACATACAGAAGATATTAATAATAGTAATTACTTATCCTTGTTGGGAGCTTCAAGGGAATAAATGCGCAAATTACGACATTATTTCTTTCAATTAATTTGTTTTCACAAATCTCACGGCACTGAAGACCTCTCGCGACACACCAATGTGCCGCGGCACACCGGTTGAAAATCGCTGATCTAGAACGATCATCAGGAACATGTTAGATATGTCCATAATACAACTAAAAATAAAGAAATACACAAAATGAAGAAATATTATTTCTTCATAATATTATCTTAACAAAGATTTCATCCCAATATTTTATCATGAATATGTACGTAGTATGAAAAATAGTTGTCATTTTTGTGCTTGCGAGTTCGGACTCATGAATTATGCAGCTTGTGATAATTTGTAAAATGTTGGTCTTCATCTAATTCTTTGATTGCTGATAAAACAAAACTGGATTATTATGTGAGGAATCTCTTTTCCGAAAAGGCAGGTATTTAAATCACAAAATAAATGCTTTCCCGCTTATAAACTACCTCTTTTTACCTTTGAGTTCGAACTGAACTCAAAATTCTTGGGCGAACTTAAAACTGTAGCCTTTCGTAGTACAGCACTTTGGGTGTCCTTTTCGCTCAACATACCACCACTTTTTGGATGTACAACTCCTAACCCTATATAAATCCCTAATTCGCCCAAACTTAGAATACTATTCTTACAGTATTGGGATGGCACAACAAAGAATTCCTTTAAAATGTTTATGCCATCCAGAAGAGGGCAATCCATTTAATAGATAACCTCCCCCAACAAACTTATTCCATTCTTTTTTTTTCCAATAAATGTTCTGTTTTATGCTTTTTTATAGGTATTTTCATACTCCCTGTTTCACCAAATTGGCTATCATTCCTCCACTTAACGCAAAGCATTTAAAGAACTCAAGTAGCTGGTCAACATTCATAGAGTTCAGCTTTAAACTTACTGAACCAACTTTCTACCCTCTTCATTCATTCTATATATTTCGGTTCTTTGGAACAGTTATTCTTACTGTCTTCTCCAAGGACTATAGCCTTCAGCTTTTAAGAAACGCATCGATATTTTTCCTCCCTCTTTAATCCCTGTTCACAATGCTGTGTCATACTTTTGTTTTATAACTCTTTATATGTACAGAGATAAAAACAGACAAATATACTGGCCTGATAAGTTGCTTTGGTCGTAATTCCGAACAAACTAAACCGCTATTGGTTACTTCTGCTTACACATTATTGATTACTAATGTCATGTTCATTTCTAATATATCGTACTTTTCTTTTTCTTTTTTTAAGGTTCCGTAATTTAGGCCTCAGTTTGCTCCAGTGTTTTTTTCCAAGCTATAACATGTCCGTGGCATCCAGACACTGATTAAATACTTAAAATTTTTTTTAATTCGATTCCCAGGTTAGTAATTTAAATGGTTTGAATACCATTTTGTAACCGCCAGTTCGATGTTTGGGCTGATGTCTTCTTGTTCCCAGATAAATTTATTTTGGTTGCTTCCATATCAAGCAAGGTTGATTATGACGATTTAATGAATAAATAAAAGTGAAACCGGCCTTCTATGTTCTAGCTTTAAATAATATGATATCCAATATGCTCCATATTTCAGTCAATATCATCTGGAAACTCGCGATACATCGAAGAGTTTCCTATGGAGGTGACATCCCAGAGATGAGACCCCCCCATAACAGCTGAAATTCAATATGAGTTTCAGCAAGTTATCTTTAGATTACGATGCAATGTGTTTATGAGCAAAAAAAAAGTTAATAACGATTTGTTTTTCGAAACTGCCAGAAATAAAGCCAGATCGATTACGATCATTTGAATACATTCTTAACATAATTTTGTTCAAAAATTAAGACATTTGCTTCAAATTAAAGTTAAAACATTGTTATTATTATTTTTTCCTGGCGCGACTTACTTCCCACTAAAATATCGACATTTGGCTGCTTTTAGTCTCATAAACAAATCGATAATCTCTTGGTTATTTTAATTACCGAGGAAAGGTATAATCCGGGGAGTACGTGTTTACGCAATATGATCATGGGTTGAGGTAACGAGTGGATCAGATAGGTAAACGCATATTTTCTGTCGTGTTACCTTTATATAGTAATAAAGAGAAGAGGGGAAACAATTCCAAATGCGCATGCATCAACAACATTAAAAAAAAAAAAAAGGAGAAATGCGATTTTGCAGTACATTTTTAGCTGTTTTATATAAATCTTATGGTAAATCAGCATCAATCCTCAAATCATATTCTAGTAACGATGACAACCTGAATCTAATAGCACAGCAAAACCGATTCACGAGGTGCTATTTCGCAATACGTCAATTTCAAAAAATAATCAATGAAAACAACATATGCCCCATGCTATTTTTTTTTCAAATATTTTGAAACTATTGCACATTGTTTAAAAGGATAAAAGGAAAGCAGAAAAAAATTAAAAACTTGTCTGTTGAATCCAAGATGAAATCGAAGATTCTCTTTTGCAAATTAATCAGTGCGGTAACATTTAACGAACTCATCAATTGCAATTTGTTTTATCGATGCCGGCAAGACACTTACAGACATTTAGTCCATAAACAAATAAACTTGACTGGAAGTACAAATGCAACACACGAGTTAAAGAAATGTTTTTGTACTGTTAATCTAAAACACTAGTCACAAAGCAAATATCCTACCAGGTTACGTTAATTCACTGGACACTGAGCGCTTAAAAGGAAATGTGAATAAGTGATTTTAGCCAGCATTTGCAAAAGTTCTTGATCTTTTTTTTTTTTTTCCTCCCATTACACAGAGCGAAAGAGAACAAATTTGCAAGCAATAAATACAGTAATACTGCCACGAGTATCGGAAAGCTTTTGATATTATTACACAAACAAACAAGCAAATCGTAGCATGTTTGCGGTGCCGAAGAAAGTTGTAAAGATTTAATACAAACCGACAGCATAGTTTTTCAGCTCCGCTGTATGACGAAAATTGTTCACCACTTGTCTTCATTATGAGCAAGCAATCGAGGGGATTGAATCAATGTCAACAAAATTTTGATTTAAATCTTTCCTGGGTCTACTGTAACTCACAAATCTGGAAAAGCTGTTATCTCCTGACGACTGTCGCTAAGCTAGTGTCTGCCGCTGAATAAAAGAGATAGCCGACTAAAATGACGGTGTTACAACGCATCTGAAGTCCGTGTTCGCTTTGGTGCTGTCTATACGCGCGTGCGCAAGAGAGATTTAATAGAGGAAATGAAAGTACATTCGAAAATGCTGAAATAAATAGTTGCAGATATGTGAAGTCCGGTCACTGTTTAACAAGCAAGAGTAAGAAGCCTTCGCTTTTCTTATGCTATTTGGGTAAACTTGAATCCAGACTTTTCTTTCTTAGAGGAGGCATTGTCAAGCATTAAAAAATCAAAAGGCAAATGAGTAATTAGAGATTTCTAGCATTTTCTTAAATATAATTCACAGCTTTTTTAGATACAGATGCTTTTACTATTAATTTAACATAACTATAAATTCGTTGAGAAGCAGCTATTCTGTAGCAATAGCTGCTTCTATTGCTACAGAATATCTGGCACTGAAAAACATGAGATCTCAAAAATGCGACAAGAGGATGGCCAATTTCAGGGAAGATCCACATTCTTAACAATTGAAACAATAATGTAAACCATAAATTGTTATCCGTTTATAAACTGCAGCCAGTCTTCTGCAGGACAGTCGAGGAATAAATTGTCGAAATCTGTGGAATGATATGACCTGTAGCGGTATTTTCTTTTCTTCTCCCTCCTTTAAAAATCTGCCTTCCATTTTAGTGAACTGCAAAGAGATGGTCAGAGAACTTTAAAGAAATGAATAAACAACTACATTCGTCGGAAAAGGTTCAATGGGGCAACCTACAGAGGTATATGGAGTAAGGGACTCCCTGCACTTCTATTCATTAGAGTCCAACTGGGATAAATTTTTCGGAGTACCCAAAGGAAATCCCCTAAACAGCCATAATCCCCATATGATTGAAATTAAATGAACGGTGTGACTTGTAAAAGTATGTACAGAGGGAGCGTCCCCTCCCCCATCACCACCTTGAAATTAATTCAATTAAGCTGAATATTTCGGAGACTTTCAACCTATATTCCAAATTTGCCCGAACGGTGCAACCTGTAAAGGTATTGGGCAAGAAAAAGAAATAAAATAATACGTTTTGGAAATTTGGCGCTATTTTCAAAATGCTGTAGTTTATTACTATTACTTAGATTTAACGCTTCAAATTTAGTCAACTGTGTTCTGTTGAATGGCTGTGATATATAAAGTGGTGGATTTAGAACAGGACTTATCACAGTCGACTGGCAGTAATCATTCTTGTAATACGAGTACTCTGTGACTCGATTCCAATTGGGTCACTTTTATAATGATGACTCGCTGTTTTGTTTCTCAAGACATAATAAAATTTTTCATTACTGAAATAATGCAATTTCCTACAATTAACTAAAATTTATGTGGTAATTAGAGAAACTGAAAAGCTATGCCAGCTCTGATTTTTTTTTTTTTTTGAAAAAATTAAACAATACTAATAGGTTTCTTCACTAAAAATGAAGCCTTATCCAAGCATCACATTCGTCTTTTCAAGGTACTGCAAGGTCTCGCGTGTGTGGGATTGATATTAAATGTATTATTATTAATGGTATCTCTATGGTTTCTAGGCCTTCCTAGTCCAAAGACTCATCGCGGAAGGCCTAGAAACATCGTTCACAACATACCTATCATACCTCCCCTCCCACAATGTAATCAAATTCACCATGGAAGTAAGAAACTTACCATTATTGCCTATCATACCTCACATTAAACATATTCACCGACGTACTGATAACCACAGCAGTCAACTCATTCACCACCCTAGCAGGGAGAAAAAAAAAAAAAAAAAAAAAATCTAAATCTTACATTCTTGCTAACAAACTTTACTTAATTTCCAATGATGACTGACCTCTTGTTCTGTCATCGCAACCTGCCATATGCTGCAAAAGTGCCCTTGCCTCCATTCTATAAAACCGTTATTTATTTAAAAAAATAAAAAAATAAATAAAAAAAACGATCAAGGATAAAATTTAATCATTTCCTGCAACGTATCCTCAAGAGATGTGTAGGATACTATGATGGACCAAATTTAAACCCAATAAACATGTTTCACTTAATAAGGTTTGTTTATAGTGTTTGAAAAGTACTGTCGACGATAAATTACATTAGCAGGTGATTTTTGTATCGGTGGAAGAGAATTAAGAGCTGTTTATAATTAGTGGGATAATCATTTGATAAACATTAGCGTAAGAATTTCTTATCAGTTATCGTTCCGGTTATCTGACAGGATTATAATCTCTGATCTAGAGGTGTGTGTTACGATCACTGTTCTTTTTTTAATGTGGGAAGTTTATGTGAATGTTTATTCACATTGACAATTATTTCCAACTTCAATACAATCTTTTCGCAAGCGTGTCCTCCAACAGGTCCTTTACCTCTCATTTTGAGGACAAAGTTATTTACACAGCATTCCTGAATGATACAAATACAATTTCAATATCTGCAAAGAAAATAACGTATTTTTATGTTATGCTAAATAGTCTAACAATGTTGATCTATATAGTGATATTTTTTTGTTAGCTAAGTTAAAAAAACTGGTACACTCAAATATTCTTCAAAATAGAATTCATTCAAAATAAAAATTGTTTTATCATTCCGCGATTTAGTCAATCATACATACATAAACGAGGTCAGTGGGAAGAACTGCGATTACCATTGTTTTACTTGTCGTGAGTAAGGAGAGGAATGAATTGTAGATGTACCTTTCTTTTTGAACTTCTGCTTGATTAATTTACAGGGATGCGAGCTAGTTATCAATCATAAGTAGGTAGATACCCCGAAGTTCACAAGTCGCATAAAGTATTTTATCCATAATAATACCCAAAACAAAAACGTGTTAATTCTGATTGTCAATTCTGTAATAACTCAACATATTAAATGCTAAGTTAAGCAAACTATTTTATGCAGAACAGAAATAAGGGAATAAAAATAAAGATTAAAAAAAAAATCAAGACAAGTCTTATATCGAAGATTATCATGCTCGTATAGAGCAGGCTTTTATAAACATCCATGCCTCAGGTGGGATTCTGATGGTTGGAGAGCGGGTATGCTATCCACTCAATCAACCATCTCAGCAGCAGAATTTATTATAAGGACATGTATTTGTTGTTTTAAGGATACTTGCGACATAAGACTGAATGATATAATCACGTAATCACAAGAAAGATATTTATTTAACCAAATATTTCGGTCTGGAAATAGCAGACCATCGTCGGTGGTATTACAAGAACAGTTTAAAAAAAAAATATATATATATATACAAGCTAGAATAGCATGTTCTAATTTCAACGATCTATTGTTAGTATTCTAGCTTGTATATTTTTTTTAAACTGTTCTTGTAATACCACCGACGATGGTCTGCTATTTCCAGACCGAAATATTTGGTTAAATAAATATCTTTCTTGTGATTACGTGATTATATCATTCAAGGACATGTATTTTATTTCCCCAACTATATATATATTTTGTTTTTCCCTTGATTTTTTATAAAAGCAAATTGGTTGTATTTAAATGCATATTACATAGTGGTACGCGAGAAATTCCGTGATGTGTGTGTGCGTGGGAGGGGAGTATTCGTCTAATTTTTTAAATTAAATTCCTGAGTTCTTTGGTTGCTAACCTTGCTGTAAAGTGAGGTTAGCAAGTGTTATAAAGACAAGCAGCAAACTTGAGAAGTGCCTGCGTGTCATAGCGGAAAAAGACAATAGGGGGAAACTGTAACCGCATAATGTTTTTAAAACTCGAATTTCATCGGTTCGGATTAGTCGATAGCAAAGATTTTATTTCTTACGTTCATTTAAGGAACGCGGATAATCGTAATAGGAGATTACTCAGTATTTTCGAAAAACGGAACTCCAGATTATTATATTTTTTTTTAATTTTTTTGTTTCAAATTGAATGAAAAAATTATCTCGATGTCTTAGAAGAGCATCGTGTGAAAGAGGAAAAAAGGTTTGAGGAAAATTTTCCAGAAAAGAGAGGAGCAAAAAAAAAAAAAAAATAATAATAATAATAATAATTGACGCCTACACACACTTCCGATACACCCAAAGGGTACCAATAAAAAAAAAATGTTGGCTTCTCAGTCTAACAGGGATGCCAACAATTTGGGTAAAACACACACAAAAAAAATTAACTGCGTGCGTTATACGACTACTAGCTAGACTTAAAATATATTTGCCATAATGACGACATTAACCACTCATCTCTCCTGAGTACTCAAATATTTTTATTTAACAAATCCGCTAATTACGGTTACGTCTTCATTCCCCAAATGGCGTCACTGCAAATAAATCGTGAACCGAATATAGTAACAAAAATTCAATATAGCGGCTAAATTCAGAGAGGGAGAACAAGCACCATGGGAATTCACTTTGCATATAGTTGCATAAGAAAATGAACGTCCAGTTTTCGACAATCTCAGGAGAGAAGCAACTGCTTCCCTCGTGAGATTGTCAGCAATTGTAAGTCACATGAGACAAGATTTTTCTCTTTACGTCATCAGAAACTGCATATGCTGCTATCTCCCCGTTACTCTGCCAGCTGTTTTCTCAAGTACTGTACTCACACCCACACGTATAATTTTATCAAGTGGCGTAAAAAATGAATGAATAATAATAAAAAAAAAATGAAATATTCAGACAAATACTTTCCGGATACTTCAGCAAGTATTGAAAACTGGACACTGGACACTAATGTAGCAGTAAGTATTCTTATAACACTTACAGCGATCTTTCTTATTTTCATGCAATCAACACCAAGGAATTCTGGCTTATATTAAGATATCGGAATATGTTCTCCAGTTAAGTTACTAGGTTCCACCAGCAATAATATTGATATACTGCGTAGTGTTTCAATGATTTTATCATTTACAATTAATGTATCAATGATTTAAATATGACGCAGAGAGAAGAGTATTATACAGAATAGACAGAGCGAATCTAAGAAATGTTTTTGAAAGTGTCGCCCAGATATATTCTGAAGATTACTTTCCGTTTTCAGTATTTCCAAAAACACGCAAGGAGGAAAGTCAACACCAAAAACTGTTTACAAGTTTGCTTTTCAACAAATCTGCTCGATTGGGGGGGGGGGGGGGGAAATGAAAGGAAAAAATTGTTTTCGTGATTAATCGAGATAAACTAGTGGTTAGAAGGAAAATTTTGTGGACCTTTTCTACAATAATAACTGCTTATGGAACCTATTTTCCACTCGAGCGCGCCAAGTTAATGAAAAAAAAAAAAAAAAAAAAAAAACGTTCAGAAGTCCATTATGTTTGCTATAAAAAATCGTAATATGTTTGAATTATTGAAATGATCGAACACTCGCTGTCCGATAACTTCGACATTGGTAATTCCACTGCATGATATACTATCATTAATGTTTTTCTCTTATTTTAAAATATTACTGTAAACAGAACTACTTAATACCATTCAGAGAATGAGAAACTGTGACAGACAATTCCATACATTCGAGGCCTTGTATGAGACAGCCAATTTTCCGAGCTACAAATTCTTTTCGGCATCCACTCCCAGAGTTAAATTTATTCTGGTTTGTTCTAACCCTATTGCGGAAATGTAACAATTTACTATCTGTCCACGACTGAAAATAGTAATACTAATAATACAAATCATAACTTCAATTAAACCCTGATGGTGACGATGTCATTTTCATATACATATCACCAAAATAAAATCTTCATTAATTTCATAATTATGTCAAATCATACTTCGTCAATTTACATTCTAGAAGAATAATCTAATCAAATTCCACAATATTAATACATCACGAGGAATATGGATGTTCCATGATGTGGTGACTGAGAATAAAATATCGTTTTCAAGTTAATTATCTTCCTTGCAGAGTTCTCGGAAAATGCGGCTTGAGGTAAATTGGCCTGTGAGCGATTGCTTGTGACCTAATTTCTAGAGAATAGCAAGAATCAGCTGAGAGACCATCTGACTCTTTACGTGCTATTTTATTTGGTGGAATACTTTATAAGTAGATGTTAAAAAAAAAGAAACAGAGATATCAAAGGCGATGCAGCACAAAAATTTCATAAAACTGGGCGCTCCTCAGTTATTATTAAGAGAGAAAATGTCGGTATTCCATTCTATATAGTAACCTATCTACGAACTATTTTAGTTCAAGAATGTGATAACAAGGAGTGTTTTTTTTTTCCCTAGCAAATAATAAAGCAATTCGAAATTCTTAAACTCATTGCAGTATCGCCCAACCTACATCAAGATAACCTCTTTATGGTCAACTATCTGAAAACACATTAACACTTTTTCTAAGGTGAAAATTTATTAGTGCCTAAAACTGTTTCGTTTCAGGCACTGTTGTTTATGCCTGAACAGCAACACGTTAGACATTAATGTTGTAAAATTAATAACACCGTAGAAACAAAACAGCTTTAAGAAACTTTAATTTACCAAAATTTATAACTAGTTTAATAACTACTGCTAGGCTTTTGCTGCATTTATGGTATATTAAATACTGATGTTCTACAATCTAAATTTCCTTAACAGCAGCCTATATCATTGTAAGCCTTAGTATTCGGAAATCTAACTAGTTCCCTCTTTCTCAAATGCGCCGATAACTATTTAGAGATCGATTTGATTACTAATGTGATACAGCAGACAAAACCTCCGTAGCTGTTAGATTAAACGATCACTTTGGTTGGAAAGACCCGAATTCGAATTCCGTCCACACGTAAGAAACATTTATCATGTGTTTTCCACCAAATCGTGAATTAGCCTAGCCGGTGGGGGATTTTTTCCCCCAAAACTCAGGTTTGTCGTCCCTCAAATCAGGAAACCAGCACATGAACACGCATATCTATGATAAAAATTGCAAGATGGCGAGATTAATCCATAATGGCTAACTTCCTGGATGATGAAGATGAGACTTAAAGAAGTTTTAATTTTTTTTCTCGAAATTCTGAATTTATATTATATTTTATTTCAAATACATGTTTGAAAACAGGATTTCCTCCTATTTTCTGGAGGCAAAGGAGCACTCTTAAAATGCTTTCTCAAGCAGAGCTTTTAAAATTCCTCTAATTACAGATAAACTCTGGAACAGTAAGCTAGTATGCACAGATAATGTCATTTTAACAAGTGACAAAACTTGTTAAAATTATTACACAAACGTTTATATTCTCCATTTATTATTTTCATTTCAAATACATGTTCATAAACCTAAAACTTTTATATATGATAAGACGAAATGCCAATTTATATGCGTAAATATGCATAACTTCGCCATGCTCTGTGCATAGAGGATGGTGGTGTTACCATATATGTCAGATTTGCGCGTTAGCACATTGTTTCCACTCATTCATCTGGATAATAATGAATTTTTACCAACCTAGAAAGCACTGACAGAATAACAGCCAGATGAAAATGGTAAAAATGTAAAACTAGAAAACTTAAGATGAGAGTAATCACTTGAAAATGATGACTGCCATGTTTTACAAACTTGCAAAGCATTAGAAAAAAAAAAAAAAAAAGGATTTTCACAATAACTAAATGACACCTGAAAGTACTAGGAGTTTCAAATAAAATAGAAAAAAAAAAAGGTATTAGCTCTGCAATTTCAATTTCAAGCTATAGGTCACGATAGTGACCTATAGCCTGAAACCGAAATATATTCTAAAGATACCGGGAAACTGTAGGAAGACAGGCTTTAAGGGCTCACAACATATTCCAAAACTTCTCATATTCTTTTTTTTTTTTTTTTTTTGGAAAAGTTAAATTCATCAAATGAAAATTTAAGCAGGTTGTGATGGTAAAATCTAACTTGATATTGACACAGCAATTACAAGATATTGTGAGTGATAATTGGCTGGTCAAAACACAATCGAACAGACGCAGGTTGAGACGCACTGACCCGATCGTTAGCGATTTGTATACGGTTAAAGAGGACATAAAACCAAAGTGCTATAACACAGAATGTTATCACATTTCGTTTGGTGAGACTAAAACCTTTTTCGTCGATCAATAATTGCACTATTTTCCATTACGGATTTTTTTAAAAAAATTAATTATCTCCTTAAAATATGTACTTTAGGATAAAATCGCCTCTAGCAAAGGATAGGTGTAACATGCCTGTTTTTGGTTGCCAAGTTACTTTTGTTGTTGTTGTTGTTGGGTGGGGTAAGGGTAATGCTTGTTGAGTGATTTAACGTGGAAGGACAGTTTTTATTCATTTTCAAGTGCGATATTGTTAGCTGGATGAAAAGTTAACTAAAAAAAAGTCACCTATAAATATTTTTTTTTTTTTTAATTACGATGAACATTTTAAACCGGAGACGAATGCATGAAGAATTATAAAACGGAATGGCTAAGTTTTTATTATTTTTTAAAGGAATAAGTAACCAGAGCTTTGTAAGAGGATATAATTTATTCAAAGGTAAACTGATCTCATAGTATGATCGCTGCATTTGAAGATGAATTGGTTAGATGTACGGCCTAAGCAACGACTAAAGAGATCCATGAGGCCAAAAAAAAAAAAAAAAAAAAAAATCACGAACAGGACTATTTACAATGAACACAAAGGTATAGCGTAAAGCCAGCAAGAAGTATACCGTGTCTAAAATGCATGTTTGTCTGTTTGCGTCTTTGAGGGGATGCGAATCAAAGTCAATCACAGAATATATCATTCTTCCTACCATTATCACTGAAATGCAATTTCATAACAATACCGCTCCATTTTTGCAGTCGAGGCGAAGTAACACGACGTTAAAAGAGCCCACCTAATCCAGTACTTCTAGTCTTATCTGAAGCATAGTCATTCTGTTGTTGTCGTCTGGTATGTTCCAGACGATCTTATTTCTCAAGTTGTCTGGAATACTAGAATGTCTACTTTTATCACGCTAAAATGCTATTTAAACAAGGCCAAGAAAATGCCAAAGTCCTAATAAATAAGATACTCGTATAGCACTTAACATTCTTTTGTATTTATGATCATATCACAGATTGAAATATCAAAGAAGAAACACCTTGATAATTTATTCATATGTCTCGGTGTCTTTATAAGTACAAGGACTTAAATTTCATATACAACAAACGATTACAATTTGTAGCATAAATGTACTATCTGGAATATCAAAAAGCACAGAAAAGAAAAGCCCGCAATATGAGTAAACTAGCATTATTTTACGTAAAAGATTAACGTTTTGAAACGATGTGATATAAAAACAAACAAAATACGCACATTCTATGCATGTAACAGATTAAACAACAACAACAACAAAAAATTAATAATACAGTCAAAAGTTTGCACATTCAATAAGCAAACGAACGATTCTGTGCATTAGAAGCAGGAAGTAATATTCGGTATGCGAATTAAAAATACTCAAACGTATTTTATTTTCCTAACTCGTTTATAAGCTCAAAGTAAGGGGAGTCAACATTCCACAAGACGCAACAAACGTTATAAACATTTGAAACCAGTTCTGCTTCTGCCAATGAGGAAAAAAATGTGGTCTAATATCAGATAGGAGAGAGGAATGAACGGCAAATGGTACAACTATGACAGCTACAAATCAGAAGTCATTTTAGCAAACCCTAATCATCACTTCGTGGATTAGAAGATCGGGATTTTGGTTCCGGATTTCAGTGTAGTCTCTTTAATTCATAAAAAAACTGAAATCCGTAGCAACAGATAGCACCAGAAAATATCAGACGCTTAATTCCTGGTTATACGAGTAGTTCGACTCCGTATATGCAGAAGTGCTAATATACAAAAAGTAATCGAGTATCGCTTTAAAAAAAAAAAGGACCGACTTTAAAAAGTTGGCAAACTAATGTGCGTCTCTCTCTCCATGAACCACTGAGGCATAAATTCAAGCAAGAATAATTCCTGTTATGTCACGGTCAGATTCAACTTGTGTAATTTTTCTTAACGCATACACACCATTCTTGCTTAATTCGTCATCGCAGGACACCAACAGCGAGTCAGGCAGCCAAGCAGACAATAGGGAAACAGACTAGCCAAAGGTGTTCAAACAGCACTTCCGGCCTACCATGGCCCATTCATAACATTCAGAGAAACAACAGTTCATTCATCTGAGTTCGGTGTTCACTTCACTTCACTGCGTCGATGGAATGAAGATCCGGCACTTTGTTAAGAGCATTACCAACCATCCTGGGAGAAATCAAACTGTAAATGATCATTACTAAATATTCTAATTAAAGCTTTTTTTTTTTTTTTTTTTTGCTTTTCATAGCACGTTCTGAATTTTAAAATGCCTACTCAAGTAACAGTTACGACTATACCAAATGAGCAGCCAAATTAAACTGAAAATACGTTCGCGACATCCAAACAGAAATGCAGCCAATAACTGGCAATCCAATCACCGCTTATCGAAGATCCCTCCCACATGGTTAATGTTTAGACTTTAGAGGAAGGATGTTAAACATTTGATTGGCATCTATTTAATTGGGGTGCGTCTTATGGTCCAGTCCGAAAGCAGGTGATACCGGGTAAATCTTGGATCCCCACGTTTTCGATAGGAGCTAAACACGTGTCTCACTGCATATGTAGGAATCCCCGATTTACATACGAAAACTTTACCGGCGTCAATAGTAGTTAGTGGGCGAGCGTATGCGGTTTTGAACGAACGGTTATTTGGAGTATTTTTATAATTCGTTGAATTTTTTATTGTCATAAAACTATAAACTGAGGGTAAAACAAAGAGACTTTCGTATAATGTGAGTTAGAAATTGACTGTGATAAATTATGCAAAACAATATGGAAACAGAGCAGTAGAAAGACATTTTGGTCCACCGCCAACAGAAAACATGATTCGCGAGTGGAGAAAACAAGAAGAACAATTAAAACTGCAAAGTAAACATAAGAAAACATCCCCCCCCCCCTAAAATTGTCTCATAAATTTGGGGTGCGTTTTATCGTCCGAAAAATACGGTAAGTAATTCTAAGAGTGGAAATAGTGGAAGAAAATTTTCCGGTAGTATATAGCTTATATCAATTGGCATACGCATCTCGTATCAATTTTATGAGATGTCATCTAAAAAACAGATAATCTGGTTCACTTTTCAAGTCCAGAAAGTTATTTTTAATTTCATTTTGTTTTAGTAATTGCGCGTGTTCTTATCATGAGTACGTCGGTCAGTGTCGCGTTCATTATGGTACCCTGACAACTCTTTGAGCAAATCTAGAACAATGATTAAATAGCTACACAGTCACTAACGCACACTAAGCACTGTAGTTAAGATAAAGTTGCATCCATTCTAGAGAATTTATTCTGCATTTTTTACTGTCTAAACATAACTGAAATCAAGCTTTTTTGTATTCTTTTCAAGCAAATAAATTTGAAAAGTGTAACGTAACAGCATCAAGAACCATATTGTATATCACTCAAACGTCATGCATTAAGAGATTCGTGAATGGCGGGGGGGGTCCATTTCTGTTTCTTCCTAATGCTGGGCTGACTAAAACAACCAACACAGTGTTTGTTCCTGATTGACTACTATTCGACGTGTTGGGGAGAATGAGCAGAGTTCACAGTGCATGAGGCTATTGTTGCAGAGCAGTTACTTGAAAGCCAATCGCGGAACCTTTGTCTCGGTGCGGTAGTTGGGTCACAGCTAGCAAACCCAAAAGTGTATTGACTCATCTGTCGAAGAGCTCACAGACAACGAAACCTAACAAGCTGAAAGAGGCCTTCATTCTAACTTTTAAGATAAGGGCGTGAATCATGACGGCATTCAACCATGTGTGGTACAGCAGCTGCTTTAACCTTCCTAGACAACGAGGATTAAAAACTGTGTCCCGAAGGTGGGTCATTCTGATACGTTTACTAGTACCACGAGTCACAATGAACAAGGAAAACAGGAAGAATAAACCTTATCATCGCTATAGGAAGTACAGAAGTTGCCATGCTTAGCCTTAAATGATAAGTCAATGGGACTGGAGGAGGGGGAGGGAGGATAAGAATAACACAGGAAGTCTTGCTATTAAGATGTGGGAGGAGTAACTTTTTTTAGTCAGCAAAAATTCAAACCATTAATAATTGTAAAAAGCAGTTTATTTTTATATAAGCTGATTTTGGTATACAAATTCTAGACAATTCAGTTTCTTATGAAATACTGCATTTTTCTTTCCCCAAATGTCAAATGCTTATAAAAGGAAAGCATAATATATATTTAATTTAATTCCAAGCCAATTAAACAAATTTGCTTTCGACAGGGATTGGAAGCTTCTGAAAGTACCATTTTTCAGTATGACATGCTTAGATATTGCATAACTTAAGACAGAATCATTCCGGTTCTTGGTAGAGTGTGCGATACAAGTAAACTCATGCTGAAGATCTGAATTTTCGTAAGTTCTCAACCACTCTAGTTACTCAAAAATTTCAAAGGCAGATACTGTATTCTTACTTAACTACAAAATGAGCATTTATTATCCTTTCGTTTAATCGTCTCCAGAGTTAGGCTGATGCTTTTCTATTTGTTCAAAAGCCAAGCCATTACTTGATTCAAAATTTAGCTATTTTCAGATAGTGATGCATCAATGCAAAATATATCCCCCCGCCTGTGGCGACAGAATGCTATCACGATCAGATTTCTTCTTTATATCTTTTTATATGGTAAACGCGAGTACTATTTATGGGTTCAGATAAATGACAACTGAGTATACTTTTTAAATATGTTCATTCTGTGGTGATAATAAGAAGGTCCGAGAGAGAGATACCAACATCAGTCTGCAATGCGTGCATTGTTTATATATTTTTTGTCCACTTTTTTCCTCATTAAAATACAACAACGGTAAATTAGTGGTAGGAAAGAAAGCGATACTGGAACGTTAAATATTATGTGTGAGGGGAGGGGAGGGAGGGCAAAACAGTAATAAAGTTTTTTTTTTTAATGTGAATTTCGCTCAAGGACGGATGCAAACTTTTTGCACATTAGGGAGTGATCTAAGGGTCGCATATCTGATCTTAGTCATACGTTGTCAATTAAAGTCAGAATTTGAAAGCTTTAATAACCATTTCGCTCCCTGTATGCCGATACAGAATATAATTCAACTTGAACTCTGAAAAAGTATTCGTTAAGACTTGCTGCATTGCGGTTTCAACGGTGGAAAAAATAGCAAAAGGTAACCTGGCACTGTGCCCAAGATTCTGAATTAACAATACTTCATGGAAACAGTAAATCATAAAAACGGTATGGAGCACGTGCAGCCATGCGATGATGCCTATAGGATAATAAGACTTCATCCAATATTTGCAGTTAATGATATGAACATTTAACAAAAGGGTAACGTACAACGCAAAATCATTTTCTGACACTGGAAATGAGTAAGCAAAATAACGTGAAGTAATACTCCAGTTCAGTATAGAAAAACCTCTAAAAATGACATTTTCCCAGGGACAACATAAAAAAAAAACAGATGAAGAATAAAGTAACAGTACACAAAGGTAAAAAATACGACAACAAGCCGACGAAGTTACTTCTATGTGTATGTACAACGCTTAATAAATGTGTCCAAACACGGTCAATGGCCACGATTAACCCGCGACATCGTCCAATGCTCACTTCTCACGGCCTGTCATAATGACTATACTCGACACTTCCTGTAGAAAGCGAACATTAGCAGCTGTCGGTTCAGCCAACATGGCCATCAATTAGCCAATCCGCGAGCCAACAGCAGGGTACTTACGAACATCAAACAGGTCTTGTCTGTGTGCTATCTTTCCAGCACGTCAACAAGAAACGTATTCTAGTGAACTAGAATTGAAAGTGAAAACGCTAACACCATCGAGATCTGAACACAAGAACCTGGGGAACGTTGTACAACGCAACCCTCGACACTTTTGCATGATAAAGCAAAACTAATAATCAAAACACAATTAAATCAAATATTTCTTTAGCACGTGGACTCTTGATGTGCAGCTGAATAAAAATGATATTAATTAATTATTATTGATATTAATAGACGCACTGGATCCAAGTACAGGGAATTATCCACTTATGACGAAATTGAAATAGCAGCCACTGGGTTTTTTTAGCAACTGCATTGCCTTAAAACTAAAACTGAATAATCATATTTATTATTTAGCTTGAAATATTAGCCAGAATAAATGGAGCAAAAAGTTATGAAATATTGATGAAACTTTTAAAATCAAAGAAACAGACTTCATTTGGCAAATTATAACAGCGCGACGGAGCAGAACTGTTGCTGCAATCGGTTATGTTAACAAACGTTCCCAATTATATATAAAGATTTCAGAATTATTTTATATTTCGATTTATTTAAATAAAATTAAGGGAAAAGCATCGAGGAACACGAAGTTAAAAATACTGTTCAAATTTAGAATGGGAGCTGACAGAAAAGTATATTACAAGATCGATTTTAGTGACCAAGAAATGTGAGAAGAAAGGTTTAAAAACTATTATAAACATGTATGCAAAATGCTGCAAATAAAAGGTCAATGTATTTTAGAAAACAATTTTTTATATATTTCCAATATTTTCTAAACACATCGCGTTTATGTCAAGTTTTTTTTTTTTTAATCTATAAAAACAAAATAGCTATGTTTATTCGAATAGCTTTCAGGGTCGAGCTGCTGGAAAAACTTATACATAGATATCATTTTGCATTTCATTAAGAATCTAAATAATGTTACCCTTATCTTTCAAAACAGAGGTAATTTTATTTTCAAAAATAATACTTAAAAATTATCTGGGAGGTCATAATACTTAAATTGTTTCTTGCATTATACTGCTTTTTTGTGCATTGCTTTATATAAAATATATTGTTTTTGATGGTACTTCTGGACGCTATATAGCAAAAGCAAGTGTGCAATGTTATACGTACATTTATTTGTCCGCCAGAGGCAAAACATCCAGCCGTGGACTTCAGGGGGCAGATTCATCAGAAAACGTAATTATTTTATGGAATTGACATTAATTAAAAAATAATAACCTTTCAAAGTGTCATTTTATTTACTCATGGATTTTCGTTACTAACTACAAACGCATTCGAGTGCACCGGTAAAGTTATTCATTAACAGCTATATACAGTATATAAACGGTATTCTTATTGTCAGTCCAGGCATCAAAACGAAATATTCTTTTCACAAGAGCATCTGAACCTCTAATATATACTGTACTAAACTATCGATTTAATAAAATTTCATTTTCCCATAGTATTTTTGTATCACAACGTACTATTGCGCCAAATTTTTATGAAAGTCTTCATTTTTGTGAACTCTTCTTAATCACATTTAAGTTAATTTCAACTCGAACTGAAAAATGTTTTGGAAATTTAAAATTAGCGTTAATGGCTGCTGGCTGAAACAGTGTTACAGTCCAAGTGAAATAACATCTTTCAGAGTGGGATAGACATTATTAGCATAGTTAAAATAATTATGTTATTTACGGGACACTAAGATGTCAAGAATTAATGAGAGGGAGATGGAAAGCATTACAATTTGATACAAATATGGAAAAAAACTGAAATGAAATGTATTTTCTAGAAAAAAAAAACCTTCAGCTGTATGAATTAACACAACTTTTTCATAGTAAATAACCAACTAAAATGAAGACTAGAAACATGATGCATTAATATACAACTTTAGGATGCTAATCTTATTCACTAAATGCATTACGTACGTATCCATTCACTGTACTGTTACCTATAGGATACTTTTCAAATAGAAACGGTTTTAGCTTGCATTCGCAATAACAGTTGGTCGAATATTTCGCGGAATTTCATTAGGATTCCAAATCTTTTCTGCCAGTAAATTGCTGAAGCTGTAGTCTTAACACAAGTGATTTATTTTCATTTTACACCCTACTCCTTGGTAAGCCTATCAGAAATAATAACCACAGTCATTATATGCTCGTATTACAGTTTTCCTGGAATCATCTGCTATCACAGTTCGCGGTAAAGAACAATGGCACAATTCCACTTACTTATGGGTCGTTTCATGACTGTCGTCACAGATGGGCTGGCATTTCCATCGAACCTGATGAGTCTATACTGGGCTTCTTTATATTCTGGAGCCAGTACATGGAGTTATTCGTTTGTACCGAACAGGGTGGGATAACAACGGCGACAAATTCTCTCCTAGATAATGCGCAGCGATGACAATTGTTCCATTCGGTTAGAAGTTCAATCTTCTGAATCTCATGAGTATGCACCCTTACAGAAATTATAACTGCTTATAACAATGATCCACATCAGACATGATTGCCCATGCACAATTCCTTGAAACAAATTATGAAAACACTCTTTTCCTTTAATAAAATCTGAAGTTTATGTGAGTTTTCCCCATTGTGAAGGCACAAATCGCTGGTAGTTACTTTATCATCTAAACTTTGAACGAGCTAATGAATTACGCATGCGCAGTATATATGGAATGTTAGTAGTGCTGAGTACCAGCGCTCCACAAATGAAATATGGGAATTTGAGAAGACCGATTAATGCATGAAGATGAAAGAGGAAATCAGACGTGATGGATGATCAAAACCTGTTTCCTAAGTTTTCTTAGTAACATTTAATTATATAAAGAAAACCGAGAACAGTAGAAGAGAAAGTTTTGTGATCACATTATTTTCACAGAGATTAAAAAAAAAAAAAAAAAAGCACGTAGAGAATAGAAACTAAAAACATCGTTCATATCTAAATATTAAGCATAGCAGTCAGAGCAATAAAGCATTGAGCAAATCCCAGAATGAATGATTTTCATAGAAAAAGTGCCAAAGAAGAATACCTTATTTATTTAATATTTTTTAAATAGAGTTTTCAGTTTGGATTTGGTTAGAATTAAGACCGAAGCAAATAAAATGTCGTTTTATTTGGTATTCTCACAAAAGACAGAACAGACAAGTGTTATAATTTTGGGTAATTAACAGTAAATACTTTTAGCTTATTAAATAATAGAAAAATTCATTTGGAATACTAATTCAGGAAGCTTTCTTTTACAAAAATTTAACTGATCCACGAAATCTGTATGGGAATCACTATTCTCATTGCAAAGAAACAGCTTGCAACTAAATTTAGAAAAACAAATCAACGCTATCTACAATGTTACAAAAGTAGAGACCCACACAGATATACAGTGCACATTAAATGCATATTAACTTTTCTTTCCCTTTGATATGCTTTCTTTTATGGGCAAATAAAAAATCAGCGACGTGCGTCCAATCACTGCTACTAAACATTTTATTACAAAAGAGGAGTATGGTGTTTATATATACAGATTATATAAGAACCACAAGTGTGCTTCCATTTGTAAGGTCTAGAAAAGCGATACGAAAATTCTGATAGCCCAGTGAATTTTTAAACCTTTCATGGAATATTACATCTTACGCGAGTTAGGTCGTTTACGTTTACACGAAACATTTATTAATTATAACTTATAAATAAATTTATAATTTTGTAACAGAATTCATTTAACTCGACAGATATCATCGTCCGATGTGACATCACTATTCTGCTCAATGGAGGTCGTAAAGGATTTTTAAAAAAAAGTCCATCCCCCCCCCCCCCCCTATGGACCGAGGTTTTCGGATTATCTAACTGTTAGCCCGCCCACAATACTAACGCTAATACTATAGGCTTTCACTTGGCTATTTCATGGATGGGATTCACATAAAAAATCGCTTAAATCAATTTTTAATGTTGTTAATATTCTTCAAATGGAAAAAAAGTTAATTTAATATTCTTCTCTGGATAGTATTGATAAGATATCTGTTAGGACCATTCAGTAGCAAAAATAAATAATGTTCGTTATGTGCAGAGTCGGACATTAAAGAGAGCAGCCGATGCACCACATTGATCACCCACTTCGTAAAGATTCGCGAAAAAGTCTGCATTTTAAAAAACAATATGTAACTTCCAATTTACTGTATTTTTATTTTTGTTTCCAACGACTGAGCAAAGGTACTGTTAATGTACTAATGTTAAGTTTTTGAATAAGCAACTTAATAACGAATTCAAACACTAACGAATGTTTCTCCCAATAAGAAACTGCCACTTAAAACGTATGTTTCACTATAAACCGAAAAAATTTTAGCATGAAAATTATCTCGCTCGCCAATGTACTAATTATATTTAAAGAGTAAACCGCACGACACCGAATGAAAATATTTATCCTTACCTTTCCAGTTGCCTATGTGGATATTGGTATCCAATTACACACATGGAGTTCAACAAATGTAACGAAAACAAAGATAAAACAGACGTGAGCTTACACAAACCGCAGATAAACACTCAGTTATGGATTTTTCCACTAATAATAATCGTATTTATAAAAGTATTTATGGCATATAAACAGTACAGAATAAAATGTATCCTATTCCTTTATGAGCAGACACTTTAGGTTTGGTAGCCTAAAAGTTTATCGACATCCCGTTCAGAGTGTAAACCGATGTGGTCACCCATTCAGACATTATTATTAGGGTCAAAGTATTAACCGAACAGAAAATAACACAAGGGCGGTCGCATGCCAGTAGTGAAGATACCGGTTAATATATTTTCAAAGTGGCGTCTGAGGTTATAATTTGGGAGATCACTAACAAGATAATGCAAGAGCTTCCTCCCCCTATGTGTGTGTGTGTGTGTGTGTGTGTGTGTGTGAGAGAGAGAGAGAGAAAGAGGGGGGATAATTCTTCGTTTACATCAGCTGAAAGCTAAAGAACGAAAGGTTAATAATAAGGTTATTATAACATCAAGCACAGTGGCTCTTTATATATAACGAATTTCATAATAAGCAATGACCTAAATCTGAGTCTGGTTGAAGACGCCATGCAAATAACGTTAAGTGCTTCTTTGATTTCAAGTTATGTCGTCACTATTTTTAATTACTTTTACTACTTAAATTAAGCTTGGGTAAAACAACTTTTGTTGATAAAACTTAATATAAGTCCAAACGTTTTTCTCTGATATTTCAAGAATTTGAATGCTTTTCCCTCTCCTGAAATCCAACTCAAGCATCGATTAAAATTAAATACAACTACAATTAAAATAAACATTAAATTAATGCGATTAACTGTCAGAGTATAGCCCTCTATACATTTATCATCGAAACCAAAAGCCATGTCCTTCAAAAAAATGTATACATACTTTAACAGATGTCGACTTTTTCGAAATTGGATCGAATTACGGTAGTAATGTGTAGTATGATGTTCTCTCAAAAGATATCGTTACTCGCATGAATACTAGCATCAACACGTGACCGGTAGGACAGTCAAACAAAATGGCCGAGGCACGATTGTCGTTCGAGGAACGCAAGGCCTTTTTAAAGTGGTATTTCAAATTTGTGAATGTTGTTGACGTTCAACGACAATGGAGGCGTTCCGAAGGGCCACCAGTGTAGTAGGAAAACCAGCTACAATAGGGTCCTTCGGAAAGAAATTGAAACGGCATGCGCAGCAAATCCCACTGGACACTTTGGCCAACGTTGTCCAAACAGTAATCCAGGAAAGAAGCTGTGAATAAGTATTTATGCGCTATAGATAAATTAAGTAGTGATTTGTGTACAGTATATTTATACACAGATCTGTATTCATTCATATGTAATATACTGTACATTAAAAACTAGTTAGCCATATAGCTTCCAATTTTTAACATGGTCCTAGAATCGAATCAACGTTTAATCTCTCAAGTACAGAATACCTCCTTAACAAAAGATGTAGCACTTTTTACAAAAAAAAAAAAAAAAAAAAATTTAACTAAATAAGTGCTTAGAGAGTCTAAGTCAATCCGCTTAAGCATTCATCAAGTGGACTGCTAACAAAAGTTTATTTTAGTTTGAACGACAGTCCAATATGATACGCAAAGACCCACCAGTTTTGGGTCATAATTTAAGTAATCAAGTACTGGGTTCATTTATGAGGTCTGAATTTCATTCAATAAACAAACAAAATATTGATACGCGAGTTTTGTTCGTTTAGTGAATACGGAAATACCTTTAAAAATGTATTCAAAAAAAAAA